>NW_017670618.1:214806-224885 GCF_001879085.1 Nicotiana attenuata
GGTGTGAAATTCTTTCGAGGGTTGCAATCTACTACTACAGCTGTGGATACAGGAGCACCTTTGTCATCGCACGGGGTACATGAACTATGGCTTAACCGGACTAAGTTGTGTTGCGAAATTCGGAACCAGGGTAACAGGCATTGAGTTCCCCGAGGGCACTGAGGCTTGGTCGTCATGCTTGAGATCTTTGACTGCGGATAAAGTTGAATGGGCTTTTGGATGGCTTCCCGCTACTGAGATTGTGTACACATCGGCAGAAGTACCTTATATTCTTTTGATGGGCGTTCGAAGCATCCAACCTTATGCTCCCTACCGAGTCCTAAGCAGCTAGGAAGATTCCAAACTGTTCATAATGATGAGGACCTGAGCGGACAAATCATTGAGTTAGGCCCGAAAGCTGCATTCACGGAAGGAAAGATCCGACAAATATGGAATGAGTGCAGGTACCTTGAGCCTAAGACTATAGTACAGGACCGAGCCAAAGGCGAGGTAGATCCCAAATACTTGGTCTGGTTTGGTAAAAGATTTCAAATTCCCGAGAGACCCGCCAAAAGGCCACATGTACAACAATTCACTAACGAGGTCCAGGTGCAATGGGATTGGTTAGCCAAAGAAAAGGAGTACAGGGCCCGAGTAGGGGCATTGGAAAAACAGGTTCAGGATCTCCGGTTTGAAAACAGCTTGCAAGCCGCAACCGATGAAGGTGACAAAAAGAAACTGACCCAAGAGAATGAAGCTCTCAAGGATCAAATCCAACAAATGAAAATAGCTTCTAAAAATCAAGAAAGAAGTCGGTCCGATGAGAGGTTGATAAAAGGGCTGAAGAAGCAAGTCTTAGAATGCCAGGAGGAATTGGAGAAATCTGAAGGGAACATGGAAGGACTTCGAGCACAGTGGGCAAAGAAGACTGAGGAAAGAGTTCAGTATGTACAACAAATGAAAAGAAACTATGAGGGAACCATTGCTAATATGAAGAGAAAAATGAATACCCTTGAAGAAAAGGCAGCCCGGCGGGACAAAGAATTTCAGGCCGAGAGGGAACAATGTTATGGGCTAATCGCCGAGATGGAAAAGGAAATAAAATTGTTGCAAGACCATCACTTCCAGGATTCTCAGGTGCTAGAGGCTCGTACCCAACAGATAAGTTGACTACTCCAAGAAAAGGGCCAAATCAGGGAAAGAATCAGAAGCATTGCAAACTATATTGTTATGAAGTGTCAGGCCGGTGAACAAATGGGTCGTACCACTTTCTTTGCTTCAGTGATGATATTTGTTCGCCGGGTCATGAATGATTTGGAGCAGTTGCAAAGGGGTCTTGCACGCAGGCCGGCAGCGATGCCGAATGACGCCCCGCGGGCCCCAGGAATTAAAGCTTTGATGTATTCCTAGTTAATCGAGTCTGTATTTTTGTTTTTGAGTCTGTTTTTTGTAATTTCCTTTTTTTTCAAGAAAAAGAAAAAATAAATAGTCTAGTAGCTTTTGTAATCGCAGTTGTTATTAATGAAAAATTGAAAATTCCCAAAAAATTGTTTCCTTATTTTTGCATTTATTTGCAAGAACTACGCTTGGTCTGATTCATGCAGAGTCATGATACGTAGGCAATCTCCATAGGATTCGACCGTAACCCTAAGAAAAAAAGAGAGAAAAAAGAGAAGGAAAATACGAGGGAAGGAAATAAAAGAAAAACAAGAGAGAAAGAAACGCAAAAAGAGAAGGAATCGAGAGAAACACCGTGACAAAAGAAAAAGGGAAAAGCAGAAAATGAAAAACAGAGGGAAAAGAAAAATAGAAAGAGAAAGAAAAGCAAGAAAAACAAAGAGTAGAAATCAAAGAAGCGAAAATAGAAAAGAAAAGCCGGGATGACACATGCAACCGGTGCAAACATGTAGACATCCGTTTAACTGTATAGGTGCATCATACCCCAATGTGCGATTACCTATCTGTTACTCGTCTCAAACTAACCGTGTGTTGCTGTCAATTCCAGCCTAGCTGTTAGAAACGGTGGTTGGTTATGGTAAGCTAGCATCGCATCAATACTTTACCAGATCGAAAGGAAGTGTGGAAATGTCTACAGAAATGACTTTGCCCACAGTTCCCATCTTTAAGGACAGCCCCATCTCGGGGATCCCGGCATATGAGTCTGTCACAGCTGAAGAGAACCGAATACTACGTCTCCGACTCATGGAGATGTGGGACGCCTGGACCAATGGAAGGGAGCCTCCAAGTGCCATCCCTGGATTTCCTGAACTATTCCCTAGTCTGGGGGTACATCCAATATCCCCATCAGTCACCCTCATACTCCGTTGCGACAACCTACCATGACCGCTCACTTCGTCGGAACGCCTTCTGAGGTCCGCCCCCAGGTGTTCCCCGCAGGAGCAGATCCTAACATCTTCACTGCTCCACCATGCTCTGCTACAACACAACCCTCACTGCCGAGGCCCGCCTTTGATCCCTCAGCTTTTACCTTCCAAAACCCTGTCTTTCTAGTGGATCCTCCTCAATATCCCACATATAAACTCTCAGCCACCACCATTTGAGCTTACGCCAGGACAAGATCAAACTCCCAAAGCTCCTGAACAAGATGAGATGGCGAAAAGAATGAGAAGCCTTGAACAGAGTTTAAAGAATATGCAAGGTTTGAGTGGGCAAAAAAGTGTTTCTTATACAGATCTATGCATGTTCCCTCACGTGCACCTGCCCATGGGATTTAAAACGCCAAAGTTCGAAAAGTATGATGGGCATGGAGATCCCATTGCTTACTTGAAAAAGTATTGTAATCAGTTGCGCGGGGCCGACGGAAAAGAAGAGTTGTTTCTTAGTAGGCATTGCCTCAGAATGGTATATGGACCAAGATGTCTCACGATGGCATATTTGGGATGATCTTGCCAGAGATTTTGTAAGGCAGTTTCAATACAACATCGACATTGCACCAGACAGGAATTCCTTAGCAAACTTGAAGAAGAAGCCTCGGAAAGCTTCAGAGAATATGCTATTAAGTGGCGCGAATAGGCATCGAGGGTGAAACCTCCCATGGATGAAGTAGAAATGGTCACTGTCTTTCTTCAGGCCCAGGAGGTGGATTATTTCCAGAACATGATGTCAGCCATGGGCAAACCTTTTGCAGAGGTGATTAAGATCAGGGAAATGGTGGAAAATGGTCTGAAAACGGGCCGGATTTTGAGTTAGTCGGCTATCAGAGCAACCTCCCTAGCCATCCAAGGCGGGTCTGGAGGAATGGCCAAAGGTAAAAAGAAAGAGGAAACGGTTATGGCAGCATCAGGGGCAAGAAGATACCGGGCTCCTAGACCTGTGTTTTCCGAAAGAACCCCTCAACATTACTACCCTCATGATATGGCTTATGCTCCTCCACCTTATGCGGTCATGAATGCTCAACCCTTTGCTCGGCCTCAGCCACATGCCAATAGAAACCAAGTTCCATTCCCAAGAAATCAGCCTCCCCACCAAAACCACTATAATCCCCGTCCTCCACAGAATAACTTTCCTCCCCGCGAGCCACCTAGGAGGCAAACTTTTACTCCGATTGGTGAATCTTACTCTAATTTGTTTCCGAAACTTGTCCAAATGGGTCTACTGCAGCCGGTCCCTCAAAATAGACAAAACCCGGCATCGCCTGCCTACAGAGCCGGTGTGAGGTGCGCTTATCATTCAGGGGCAGAAGGCCATGATACAAATGATTGTTGGACACTGAAACGAGTCGTGGAACATCTAATAGAGCAAGGAAAAATCGTACTGAAGGACGAGGATGTCCCAAATGTGACCAACAATCCACTGCCAGCCCACAATAATGGGCCTGTGATTGGGATGATCTGTGAAGATAAAGAGTTTGATCCGGCATTAAAGGCCATCATTGCCATTGCTGATGCAGAAAGAAAGCCAAAGGTGGCCCCCAAGCAAGAGAAAGGGGAGAAAAAGAGCAAAGTCACCGAGACAGAACCAGAAAAGAAAGCTGAAACAAGAACAGAGGAAATGCCTCCCGAGAATGGGATCCTCTATGTCCCACGAGGCCGCCAGGAAAAGCAATTAATTGTGAACACTCCAATGAAATTTGAGCTGAAAAAGGGAATGCAAATATACGTGCCCAAGCAAGCCTATGTGGTACGGGGGACAATTAAACCACCTCGGCTGAATGAGCCAGTGGTTATTGGACGCGTACCACAGAAGCCTATGACGGACCCTGCTGCAGTACCTTGGAATTACCATCAGACGGTGGTTACATATAAAGGAAAAGAGATCTTGGGGGAGCTTCCAGAAAATACCCCTGTTGAAAAATATTCAAACATAGAAGAAATAAACAATACCACACGAAAGCGCTTTCGATCCAAGAAGCCTGTGAGTACTGAGGAAGCAGAAGCTTTCTTCCAGAAAATGAAGATGCTTGATTATGAGGTAGTAGATCAATTGAGAAAATATCCTGAACAAGTGTCATTGCTGTCATTGGTGACAAAATCCTCCGAACATCAAAAGATCTTAATGAAAACTCTGAATGAGGCGTATGTGCCAGTTGAAACATCGGTTGAACAACTTGAAAGAATGGCAGAAAGATTCTTCGCCGTCAATCAAATCTCCTTTAGTAGAAATGACTTGCCTCCAGAGGGAGCGGCTCACAACAAAGCCTTACATCTGACTGTCAAGTGTGAAGGTTACTATGTCAAGCGAGTCATGGTGGATGGAGGTTCGGGTGTTGACATCTGCCCACTCTCCACACTGCAAAGAATGGAAATCGGGACTGGAAGGATTCGTCCCAACAATGTCTGCGTAAGAGCCTTTGACGGTATCAAAAGAGACACCATTGGAGAAATTGACCTAATCTTGACCATTGGCCCGGTGGACTTCGAGGTGACTTTCCAAGTGCTAGACATGGACACGTCCTACAATTTTCTTCTGGGAAGGCCATGGATCCATGCTGCAGGAGCGGTGCCCTCTACCCTCCATCAAATGGTGAAATTTGAACACGAGGATCAGGAGGTCGTGGTTCATGGAGAGGATGAACAGTCAATCTATCGGGACCCATCTGTCCCATGCCTAGAAGCGAGGGAAGGCAGTGAACACATAGTTTACCAAGCATTCAAAATTGTGGTTGCGGACCAGCATGAAGAAGGAAACCCTTGTCCCCAACCCTTCCTATCCAATTGCCTCGATTATAGTGGCCAAAGAAATGATCAGACATGGTTTCAAGCCAGGGAAGGGACTTGGAAAATCCCTGCAAGGAATAGCGGAACCGGTGACCCTGCCAACAACTGAAAAATTCTTCGGGATAGGTTTTCACCCCACCCCAGATGATGTAGAGTGGGCGGCTGAGAGAAAGAAAGAGGGATGGGTCTTGCCATAGCCACTGCCACATCTGTACGAGACCTTTGTTAAGCCAAAATATAATAAAGAAAAAGAGGATGAGGCCTTTACGGCCGAAGATATTGAAGAGATATGTGGGGCAATGAGAAGGATATTATACGAAACCCACATGGTTCAGCCGGGAGAGGGCTCCAGCACCGCCGAGGTGCTGTATATGGGACCAAGCACCAAACTGCAGAACTGGAAGGCTACGCCATTCCCGATCAGGCGGGAGTCCCGGTAGACTAGCCCTGCCACTTTTTCTGCATCCCGAGTTATTTCAGGGTGTAACTCGGATGTTTCTTTTAGTTTCTTGTCTTTTAAATTCCTGAATGTAAACCTTGTTATCTTTCCAATTCCAAGAAATGAAATCAATATTTCATCGTCCATTTTTCTCTTTCTGATTTCTGTATTTTCCTTTTCATTTTTTCTTTTCAGTTATAATAATGCGGCTTTAAATAACATGACATGCTTGCGGACTTATGCCCAGACTCAAACACGCTGTCTAACTGTGAAATAATGAACCAAGAACCGGAATTTGACGAAGAAGAGGCTCTTAGGAAAATAAATCGAGAACTGGAACAATTTGAGAACAAACCTAAGCCAAATCTGAATGACACTGAACCTGTTAATTTGGGAACAACCGAAGAAATCAGAGAAACCAAAATAAGCATTCACGCAGATGAGAAAACTCAAGATGCAATAATCCAACTCCTGTTTGAGCATAAAGATGTGTTTGCTTGGTCATATGATGACATGCCAGGACTGAGCGTTGATCTAGTGGTGCATAAATTGCCAATTTACCCCGATTGACCTCCAGTTTAGCAAACGCAAAGGAAGTTTAAGACTGATATCAATGATAAGATCAAAGAAGAAATCACAAAACAACTGAAAGCGGGGGTAATCCGAGTGGTCCGATATACTACATGGTCGGCCAACGTAGTCCCAGTGCCAAAGAAAGATGGGAAAACCTGGGTGTGTGTGGACTACAGAGATTTGAATAAGGCAAGTCCCAAAGACAACTTCCCTTTGCCTAACATCCACATCCTTGTTGATAACTGCGCCAAACATGAGATACAGTCCTTCGTGGATTGCTACGCAGGATATCACCAGGTGTTGATGGATGAAGAAGATGCCGAGAAGACAGCTTTTACCACACCTTGGGGTACATACTGTTACAGAGTCATGCCGTTCGGTCTGAAGAATGCTGGGGCAACCTACATGAGAGCCATGACCTCCATTTTCCATGACATGATGCATCAGGAGATAGAAGTATATGTTGACGACGTGATCATCAAGTCCCGAACTCAGGATGATCACGTTCGAGACTTGAGAAAATTCTTCGAGCGGTTGCGCAAGTATGATTTGAAGCTGAACCCAGCCAAGTGTGCATTCGGAGTCCCGTCAGGAAAGCTCTTGGGCTTCATAGTTAGCAGGAGAGGTATCGAGTTAGACCCAACATAGATAAAGTCTATCCGGGATTTGCCTCCTCCGAGAACCAAGAAAGATGTGATGAGCCTGTTGGGCAGATTAAACTACATCAGCCGGTTCATTGCTCAATTGACTTCCACCTGTGAGCCCATATTCAAGTTATTGAAGAAAGATGCAGCAGTCAAGTGGACGGATGAATGTCAAGAAGCCTTCGACAAGATCAAAGAATACCTGTCAAATCCGCCAGTCTTGGTCCCACTGGAGCCAGGGAGACCTCTTTTCTTATATCTGACAGTCTTGGAAAATTCTTTTGGCTGCGTCCTCGGGCAGCATGATGTAACCGGGAAGTGAGAACAGGCAATCTACTATTTGAGCAAGAAGTTCACCAGTTATGAAGCTAAATATACTCTGTTGGAGAGAACCTGCTGTGCTTTGACTTGGGTTGCTCAAAAGCTAAGACATTATCTTCAAGCTCATACCACCTACCTTATAACCAGGTTGGATCCTTTGAAATACATATTCCAGAAACCGATGCCCACAGGGAGATTAGCGAAATGGCAGATTCTGCTAACTGAATTTGACATAGTCTATGTCACTCGCACGGCAATGAAAGCCCAGGCGTTGGCAGATCATCTGGCGGAAAACCCGGTGGACGAGGAATACCAACCGTTGAGCACATACTTCCCAGATGAGGAGGTAAATTCAGTAGAAGCAATCTCTGAGGACACTCGTGCTTGGAAAATGTTCTTTGACGGAGCAGTAAATGCTAGAGGTGTAGGAATTGGGGCAATCTTGATCTCACCCACGGGCCAGCACTACCCAGCTACAGCCAGGCTCCGATTCTTCTGCACAAACAATACTGCCGAGTATGAAGCCTGCATCATGGGCATGAATATGGCAATCGACCAAGATGTTGAAGAATTATTGATCATGGGGGATTCTGATCTGATTATTCGTCAAGCCCAGGGAGAATGGGGGACCCGAGATGTTAAGCTCATTCCCTATCGGCAACATGTGGAAGACCTCAGCAAGCGCTTCAAGTCGATAGAATTCAGGTACATTCCTCGGTGTCACAATGAACTAGCCGATGCACTCGCCACTCTGGCCTCGATGCTGCCTTACCCAGGCAATGCCCATATTGATCCTCTGGAAATTCAAATCAAAGAAAGCCATGGTTATTGCAATGCAGTTGAGGCGGAACCCAGCACCCAGCCATGGTATCATGATATCAAGAGATTTTTGAAAACCCAAGAATACCCCGAGCAAGCTACTGGAGATCAAAAGAGAACCATTAGACGGTATGTAAGTGGTTTTTTCTTAAGCGGTGATGTCTTGTACAAAAGGACCCCGGATCTCAACTTGCTAAGATGTGTTGACGCCGAGGAAGCTGGAAGAATTATGCATGAAGTGTACGCAGGAGTGTGCACACCTCTTATGAATGGGTATGTTTTGGCAAAGAAAATCCTTCGGGCAGGATATTATTGGATAACTATGGAGAAGGATTGCTTCAGCTTTGTTCGGAAATGCCATCAATGCCAGGTGCACGGCAATTTGATTCATGCACCCCCAACAGAGCTTCATCCGATGTCAGCACCTTGGCCATTTGTTGCTTGAGGCATGGATGTCATTGGGCCAATCGAGCCGAAAGCTTCGAACGGACATAGATTCATATTGGTTGCTATTGACTACTTCACGAAGTGGGTGGAAGCCATCACTCTCAAGTCAGTCACCAAAAAAGCTGTGGTAGACTTCGTGCACTCTAATCTTATCTGTCGTTTTGGCATTCCTGCAACCATCATCACAGATAATGCTGCCAACTTGAATAACCGTTTGATGGGAGAAGTATGCGAACAATTCAAGATAACGCATAGAAACTCCACTCCCTACCGGCCTAAAGCCAATGGTGCCATTGAAGCAGCAAACAAGAATATCAAAAAGATTTTGAGAAAGATGATTCAGAGCTCCAGACAGTGGCATGAGAAGTTGCCTTTTGCATTACTGGGATATCGCACCACAGTGCGCACACCGGTAGGAGCTACCCCATACCTTTTGGTCCATGGAACCGAGGTTGTTATACCCGCAGAGGTAGAAATCCCTTCTCTCCGGATCATCGTTGAAGCAAAAATTGAGGATAGTGAATGGGTCAAGACTCGTCTGGAACAGTTGTCTTTAGTTGATAAAAAACGGATGACCGCGGTTTGTCACGGGCAGTTGTACCAACAAAGAATGGCCCGCGCTTATAACAAGAAAGTACGACCCAGGAGTTTTGAAGTGGGACAACTCGTGTTAAGACGCATTCTCCCTCATCACCAGGAAGCCAAAGGAAAATTTGCTCCTAATTGGAAGGGTCCATACATTTATCCAAAAAATATTGCCGAGAGAAGCATTGTATTTGGGGGACATCGAAGGCAATGATCCCGAAGCAGCTGTAAATGCGGATGCGGTAAAAAGGTACTATGTCTAGACCTTCTACGATGATGACTTTGCGCAGTTGAGATGACGAAGGCTTTCCTTCCCGCTATCCAAACATTATCAACCCTTCGCAAACCCAGTTGAGCCGGTAACTCTTCTTTGGTTACCCTCTTTGGAACCCGAAAGTATTATTGATATGGATAATGTGAGGAATTTTACACTATCAGATTACTTAAAAGCCAAGTATATGTGTTNAAAAAGAGAAAAGAAAAGAAGAAGAAAAAATGATGAAAAGAAAAAGAAAAAGAAAACAAAAACAAAAACAACAAAACCAAATGTTTCCCTGAACTACGTCTGACTTGATTCCGAAAGGATACGTAGGCAGCCTCTCTCTGGGGTTCAGTCACACCAAAACTAAAATCCCAATTCCCCCAAAAAGTGAAACTGGGGCAGATGTTATAATGATTCGACCATGAGTCCACCCACATGGTTCCAAAGGTGTACTTCCATCCAAGTTCTTTTTACCCAAAACCTTGTCCAAGTCCTTCTGATCAACTGACAAAGGCATGGGAATTGAAAACAACACTGTTGGAATCTGATGCAGGCCAAATTGAGAGAAATAAAATGAGAGAGTCTTATCGGTGAAAACCTTTGGGCACCATAAGGCGACGGTGAGTAGAGAATTTGAAAATGAGAGAGTTCGTTTGGTGAAAACTCGTAAAGAGCACTATCGGGCGACGGTGAGAAGAGAAATGAGAGAGGCCGGTTAGCGAAAACCCGCAAAGGGCACGGTCGGCCGAAAAGAAGACATTTTCCACCACTGAAAGAGTCCTGGCAAGGTTCCCTGGTTTTGAGACACGGGTCCATGAGTTTACGAGAAGTTG
>NW_017670618.1:227883-257580 GCF_001879085.1 Nicotiana attenuata
ACTCAACAAACCTAAGGACTTAAGATACCTTCGATCTTGGATCAGGTCCTTGAGGTTGCAGCAGCTTTGTTCTTGAGAAAGGTTGTGGCAAGCACTTGAGAGAATATTTTCGTTTCTGATTTTGCAAGCCTTGAAGAGGAATATCTTGTGCCTTGCACCAGGTTTATACTACAAAAGACATCACCTTAGTGATGTCAAATCTTGGTTAGTACATGCCTCTTCTCAATGGGAAGTGACTGCTGCACTAAGTTTAATTATAGTTAGTTAGAGGGGCTAAGATGATTAACATAAATTGGTAATTCAGGGAAGGTCAAGGATAATTTAGGTACTTAGAGTGGCAAAGGAATGTTGTAGGATAAACTAGAACACCCTAGAAGCTTCTAAAATGGGGCCTCAATTGTAGTTTCAGGAACTTAGGGTAATAACTTAGGCAACAAGTTAAAACTTTAGGATTAGTGAACAAAATCTGAAAATAAAGAGGGAGAAAATGAGTGAAGGAATTCCAGAACCTTCCTGCCCTGTTCCTGCCTATAAAAGGCAGCCTACCTGCCTTCATTTGCAAGTTTGGAACAATCTGAAAAATTCCCAAAAAAGTTTTAACAATCTGAAAATTCCAAAAATTCCCCCCAATACACATTTTCTGCAAGTTTAAGATCTGAAATTTGAATTTCAAATTCAAATATTCAAATCTGAAGTCCTATAATTCAAACCTTCTCTTAGATCTTATTTTCTGNAAATCTAGGGTTTGAAGCTTTCAACCCGTTCTAGGAATTTCAAGCGTTTCTGTTGGTTTCTAATTAATGTTATATGTCTATTTTGGACAAAATAAACATATAACACTAATTGAAAATCAAATTCGAGATTAGTCGAGTCGAAGGCCAAAAATCAGTAAGATCTTTTTTCTTTTATTTGATTATTTTTTCTGCCTGTTTTGATTTTGTTGTGATAATTGTTAGTAAAGTTTTTGTTTAAATTCTCCTTGTTCTTCTTTTTTCTTTGTAGATTTTTCGTAGGCATTAGTTTCCTATTTTTGTTTGTTCTTGTTCATCTCAGTATTTCATTTCTTTTTGTCATCTATTGACTTGATTCTCATACTGATTCTGCTTCTAATATGGACAATGTTTTGTTTGTTTGTTTGACTGCTGATAGATAATAGTAGTTTGTAATCCAAATAGCTAGTCAGTGTTAAGATTTGTGATAGACTTGGTTTGGCTGATTAATTTTTTTTTTAGAATTATTAGTTTAATTATAGTTAGTTAGAGGGGCTAAGATGACTAACATAAATTGGTAATTCAGGGAAGGTCAAGGGTAATTTAGGTACTTAGAGTGGCAAAGGAATGTTGTAGGATAAACTAGAACACCCTAGAAGCTTCTAAAATGGGGCCTCAATTGTAGTTTCAGGAACTTAGGGTAATAACTTAGGCAACAAGTTAAAACTTTAGGATTAGAGAACAAAATCTGAAAATAAAGAGGGGAAAAACGAGTGAAGGACGTCCAGAACCTTCCTGCCCTGTTCCTGCCTATAAAAGGCAGCCTACCTGCCTTCATTTGCAAGTTTGGAACAATCTGAAAAATTCCCAAAAAAGTTTTAACAATCTGAAAATTCCAAAAATTCCCCCCAATACACATTTTCTGCAAGTTTAAGATCTGAAATTTGAATTTCAAATTCAAATATTCAAATCTGAAGTCCTATAATTCAAACCTTCTCTTAGATCTTATTTTCTGCCAAAAATCCAAAAACAAACGAAAAAATACAATAGAAAATCCAAAAAAACAATGTTACATTGCATTTTCTAGGTTAATTTTGAGTCTTATGCATTGATTCTCATCTATTCTAGTTGCTGAAGTTTTCAAAAGGTTCCTAGTTCAATTTCGAGTAAATTCGAGGTCAAACAAGTGTGTTTTGGTTGATTTGTTGCTGTTGATTCCCTGTTACTCCTTCCTGGGTATTGTGGTTTGATTTGGGTTGAAATTGGCCCTATACTTGCTGGTGTGAACTCTGATTTGCTTAACTGTTGCTGACCTCTCTCTTCCTTTTCAAATTCCAGGTATCTCCTGATTATCTATGAGATGACTTCCAAACCTGAAGGCTGTAATTGCTTGAAATCTGTTGCACAATGAATGATAGCTTCCTGTTAACATTCAATATTGTTTTTGTTTAGTTTTGTTTAAACTCCTGGATTCAGTAGTGTAACATAATAGTATTCAGCATAATATATTCATCTTAGCATAATGATAACATTTGGGAATTCATGTCATTCTTCTGCTTGTTGGAAACTGGTGGACTACTAGCGTGTTTGAACATTGATGAAGCTGTGTATGTGGACTGCTGTTTAGTATATCTATTGGCTTTAATTCTGCATATAGACAGCTATGTGATTACCCCTGTAACGATCTCTGGTTTGATATTTTGCTTAAAGTTAGAGTGTCTTCCTTGTTCAATTATGCATGTACACTACTGAGTTGTTTCATAAGTTGTACCCACCGCTCCGCATGATTTAAGTTAATTTCAGAGTTTTCATAGTTATTCAAAAGCTAGTTTAACAGGTCAATATTGAGTTTAATAAACTGATGAGTCCCTAGCTCAAAGGCATTTGATTAATTTGATCATGTGTTATCCACTTTTTAACAATTATAATCTGGAAATCAGTTATACATGTACAAATTCAAGCCCAAAAGGGTCCTATGTGTTATTTTGATCTTTTTGCTGATGACTGAGCAACACAAGGTCTGTGTAGTATAGTCCATGGATCTCAATTTTTGGCTGGCCTCACAATGATTTATCATGGCCCAATTCCAGTGTGGGGACACAATCAGATGCAGTATACTCGACTTTAGGTCACTGGGACTCTCCTCCAGGCCCAGTTGTGCTCCAGGCGTGCCTTTGCATTTGGCCAGTGAATTTTAAATTCCCCAGCCTACTTTTAGCGCTTTATTTTTTTTTTTCGCAAATGGATATTGCCTGTTTGAATCAATTAGGCTCAGCTTAGATGTTGGGCTTAAAATCAATCTCTATGGCCTTAGTCAATTAATAGGACTCCTAGAATAATCTTAGGAGAGCCATCTTAGACAACACAATAGTCTATGGCCCTTCAAGCTTTGGTCGAATATCCTTTAAAAATGAAATTGAGGTGCGCTGCGCCAAATAAAAATCACAAAATTGCGTGGCCCTCTTAATTACTTCTACTAAAATACTTAGAAATCGGGACGTGCCATTTAGCGAATTTTCATGGCCTCCCACAAAGTTATAAACACGTTAGTTGCTTTAGGCGCGTATTTTAATAATCTACTTTTCTAAACTCGGGTGCACATTTATGTGACCCAAATCCAAATCTCAACGAAGTCGAAATGTGTCAAAAACTGCGGGTGCATTTATGTGACGTGGTTCGAGACGCGTTTTCACGACGTTGCAATTCTCTTTAAAAATAATAATAAAAGCGGTTTAGATTTAAAAAGCACATAAGTGAAAACATGTATTAAAATCAGATTTTTAGCCAATTATAATAATTTAAGCGACCGTGCTAGAACCACGGGATCCGGGGGTGCCTAACACCTTCCCTCGGGTCAACAGAATTCCTTATTCAGAATTTCTGGTTCGCAGACTCCAAATGGGAAGTCGAAAGTTTCCTCGATCTGGGATTCAAGTTAAACCGGTGACTTGGGACACCAAAAGCCAATCCTATCCTAAGTGGCGACTCTAAAAATAAATAAATAATCCCATTTCGAATAATGTCACTTTAAATGGAAAAACTCCCTTATACATTATCCTTCGGGGTAGGTGTGTAAAAAGGAGGTGTGACAGTGATTGGTACTGATATGGTGAGATCGGGTTGCACGCCGCAACATGAGGAATAAGGGTGATATATTGAGGAGGAATAAGGGTGAAATGTGATTGTCTGGTGGGATCGGGTTGCACACCGCATCAGGAGGAATAAGGGTGATATATTGAGGAGTAATAAGGGTGGATTGTTATTGTACGGTGGGATCGAGTTACATGTCGCAACATGACGAATAATGGTGGATTGATACAGAGAAATAAGGGTGAATGTTCATATTGTTGCTGATTATATGGTGGGATCGGGATGCGCGCCGCATCAGTTTATTGTTTATGTATCCTTCTTCTGCTGTGAATTTATTCTGTGGTTATGTATCTCACCTAATGATTGGTTATAGATGGGTACTGATAAGATATTGGAGTTCCGTGTTCATTTTACTACACGTTTCTGTTTCATTTTGTTCCGTACTTCTTTTTCGCTATTGTATATTGTATGCAGGTTATATTGTGATTGCCTCGCTGTAGCCTCGTCACTACCTCGTCGAGGTTAGGCTCAGTACTTACTAGTACATGGGGTCGATTGTACTAATACTGCACTCTTCACTTTCTGTGCAGACTTTGGAGCTGGTAGTGTCCGATCGAGAGGTCGGTTGCAGATATTTCATCCCGGAGACCCAAGGTAGTCCTGCTGGCATCCGCAGGCCCTGGCGTCCCCTCCTGCGTTTTTTACATTCATGTTTTCTTTTCTCTCGAAACAGATGTAATTTCTTTCAGACCAATGTTTGTAGATATTCATAGTATGTTCGTGGATTGTGACACCAGACTCTGGGTAGTAGTAATAGTTATGGTATCGTTAATAGACAAAAGGTTATTTTCGTATTTTTGCATTTATTTCTACTTGATTTAGTCTGTTAAATTTTAATCTATGAAATGTAAAGGAAAGAGGTGGATAAAACTCTAATGTTGGCTTGCCTAGCAAATGCGATGTTAGGCGCCATCACGGTCCCGATAGTGAGAATTTCGGGTCGTGACATAATGTGTGATAATTAAGTTTGTGTTCAATGGTACAATTCTTAACCTTTCTCTATATTCCCCTTGCCTCAAACTAAGTAACAATAACAATAAGGGAATATAAAAATAAAAATAAAAAGGCAATTGAGAAAAAAAAAAAGGGAAAAAAGATGAAAGGGACCACAAAAATAAAAAGATGAAGAAGGAGGCTATTTTGGTCAAAGAGTGAGGGGACTGCAGCTGCTTATAATAAACCTGACAATAGTATCAAAGAGATATTTTCACTCGGCCTCTGCGTTGAGCTTGTTGTGGCAGTTAGGGTTTTCTATACTACAGAACGGTAAGAAATCGTTTTCACTCACACTTACGTCTTCGATCCTAGTACATTTCTTGCGTATATTCTTCAGATCTGCTTACTAATAGACGCCTCGATTCACCATTTCTTGTCTTACGATCTTATTTTCTCTAATCGATGGTCAGAGAAGTATAAATCAGTATTTTGTCGAATTCTTTTGATGCACTTAGGATAGAGTTAGTTTGTTACAACATTTATTTTGTGGAGCTAGTGAAGTTGATTTGTTAGTTTCATGAACATTATATGTCTTGTTCCTATTCGGATGTGAATTGAAGTTTTTGGTTCTACTTAACTAAATTGTTACTGAAAGTTAGGTTCTAAGAAGAGTTTGAAAATGTTTTCCACTTTTTTTTTTAATGTATGTATTGGATGGAACCCATTCGTATATACGATATAGTTCCAAAAATTAGCTCTTAGGAGTTATATGGCATCTGTAGGCTTAAACAGTTTCATTTCTCCGAAGCTCTTGATGAACTCTTTTCTTCCCTATCCCAAATAAATTGACTTGACTAATAGTTCTGCACCTAAGCTCTGGCTCATACTCCTTTTGTATCATCCTTTCAGAGTGTCATCGACTAATACTAGAGTGAGATCAATTTATTGAACTTTTTATACCTATTCTTTTGAGAAAATCTTAGCTAAACTAAGTAAGTGACTCTTGAAAAGCAGAATTTTTATTCTTCATGGGATGGAATGATGAATATGTAACGTTAAATGGCAATTCAAGATGGCAGACAAGGGCGTGGCCTATTGGTTAATGAAGTTGGAATAAAAACCGTGGAAGGGCAAGGTTTAAATCCTAGCAAGAGTAAACAATGTTAGGTGATTTCTTCTCATCTAACTAAGCCTTGGTGGGGCGGAGTTACAGTATACTTGCACCGGTGGGAAGGTGTAGATATCCGGTGAAATAGTCAAGGTGGACAAACACTACCATCATGTGAAGATTCAGGAAAAAAGCTTAGGTTAATTCCTTAACATTTATTAAACCTTTGAGGTTGGTAACTTCAATTCCTTAGGAGTATACGAGGTGTCTATTAACCTTGTTAACTGTCTAGTAATAGGTTTTTCACTTGGAATTGATACCATTCTAAGATGAATTTAATCTAAGCCAGTTGTTGTGTCACATTGTCACACAATCTAATATGTAACAGTTCATATATTTGCTTTCAGGTTTAATTGAATGTGATCTAACTGTTAAGGTAATGAACGGGGAAACATCTACTTAATACTCTCTAAAGGGTGCATATTTCGTTTTAGGATGACCAGTAGAAGGGTGTAAGCTAAATATGAACACAATCCATGGCAAATGTTACATGCTCACTGTTTTAAACTGTTTTTTCTCAATTACCTGTTAGCCTGCACATCTACATTTCTCATCTCAGGTTTAGCAGTCCTGACTTTTTCTGTACAGGCAGGATGAGACCAATTTTCTGTGGTAACTTTGAGTTTGACACCAGACAGTCTGAGTTGGAAAGGCTTTTCAAAAGATATGGCAAGGTTGATAGGGTGGATATGAAATCTGGTAAACTTGTAACACACTTGTAAATTTTCTTTTCCATGCTACTTGGCTTATTAACCTTATTGTATTTTTCTTTTTTGAATATGACGACTTTTATGTGGGTGAGTTTAGTTTGTGGCGGTAACTTGTCACATACACTAACCCTTGGATGTGTGGTGTATCTGTCCTCCAAAATTATGCTTGATATTTTTCTTTAATAAAAATATACTTGATAAATTGGTTGTCTTGTTAACTACTTGCATGTGAGGCCTTACCAATGAGGTCTTGTTATTTCCTCCTGTCTATCTTACAATATAAATCTTTGTAAAGCTTGTTCATGCATAAAGTAGTCATGCAGCAGGTGCTCGGGTATGATTTCATTCTACTGGGCTAGTTGTGGATAACCAGATTAGTCCTGTATAATCCTTATTTTTTATGTCTTTCTTATTGTGGGCAATGACTACTGTGGCATCAAATGGTCTGCATAGTGTTATTTTGCCAATGGTACATCAATTATATACATGCAGCTAAACAAGGTTGTTTGCATTCCGAGAAGGCACAGCTTGCCGTTACGGACTACCTAGAGCAAGTTTGAACAAGATTATGTGAAGTCTGTGCCTGAATAAACTATAAAGTTGTAGCGAGCAACAGTAAAACTGATGGTGGTAAAGCCATTGACTCGTGAAATATGAACATGGTTATAGCACCCTCTGGCATGTCCTGATACTTTTGGTTATTGCATTTCCTGGGTATGGTATGTGTAGTGTGGTTTCACTGCTCAAAGACTCAAATGACCACAAATTAGTCTGCTGGGATGCTGCATTCCTTCTTTACATTGTGGCTACGTTGGACGGAAGATCCAGTCAGCTCATTTGTGTCAACAACAGAAGTCTTGCTGAGTTTTGGCGGGATATTAGGATATGTTTACTGAAAAAGTATATTTTTTAAGTGTAGACCCCCATACTCAATTGATTCTTTGGCGCAGGATAACATTGAATGTCCATACAATCATTGCTGATGGACGGTGTCTATTTCGTTTCCTGACCGTGACAAGTTTCTCTTCTTGTTTCAAGAAGAGTTCTCCCATCCATCGTGGCGTCACAATCACATATTATCCTCCAGTCACTATTGCCCTCCATTCCTCATGAATTTTGCCCAGCCTTCATTTTCAGACTTGTCACATTGCCGACCTTGAAGGCAGCAGTTTGAAAAGGAGAAGGCACACTTTTTACATTATCCCATCATGTGACATCCACCTTTCCCTGGCATCTTTAGTCCACCACTGAAGGTCTGTTGCTGATTTTAATGGTCAAAAGTTTCTAGATTTGACAGAGTGATTGTAATGCGTTGAGACGGTTTGCGCATCTGCTAGATAAACTTATCTTTTCTAATTTTTTTGAGCATTTTAGAGTAATGGAACCTTTCATTGGAGGGTTCTTATTGCCAACTGATTTTTTATTTAATCTTCATTCTATGTGTGATCGAACTTCAGGTTTTGCTTTTGTTTATATGGATGATGAAAGAGATGCAGAGGACGCTATTCAGGGGCTTGACCGAATAGATTTTGGCAGAAAGGGGCGCAGGCTTCGTGTTGAGTGGTCAAAGGTAATCCATTTTTGTGCCTGCAAATCTACTCCCCCCCCCCCCCCCCCTCCTCTCTCTATCGCCTATGCAAGGATTTTCCAGTTTATGCTGTGTTTTTATTTCTGTGCTGCAGGAAGAACGGAGCAGAAAGCCTGAGGTTTCTAGAAAATCTTCAAGTTCCAGAGTTTCCAAGACTTTGTTTGTCATAAATTTTGATCCATATAATACTAGGACAAGGGATTTGGAGAGGCACTTTGATCCACATGGAAAAATACTCAACATAAGGATCCGAAGGAATTTTGCATTTATTCAATTTGAATCACAGGAGGATGCCACGAGAGCCCTGGATGCTACCAATATGAGGTATATGCTTTCATCAATTGTTGTTGGAATTCGGCATGTAGTTTTTAAATGTCCACATTAATTCTCCCTAAGCGTTGGTTTTACTGCTTCTTCTCTGTTTAAATGCAGTAAGCTGATGGATCGAGTTATTACTGTGGAGTATGCGATCAAAGACGATGATGATAGGAGAGATGGGTCTGGTCCCGGTAAAACCCATGATAGATCACCTAGGAGAGGTTATGACCGAGGTCGATCTCGTAGTCCTTATGGAAGAGATCGGCCAAGTCCTGACTATGGCCGTGGTCGAGATCGGCCAAGTCCTGACTATGGTCGTGGGAGAGATCGCTTAAGTCCTGACTATGGTCGTGGTAGAAATCGGGTAAGTCCTGATTACAGTCGCGGCAGAGAGCGGCTAAATCCTGATTATGGTCGTGGCCCTAGTCCAAGTCCAAAGCATAGAGAAAGGAATTCTGAGAATGCTCGTGGCCATAGTCCAGCTGTAGGAAAGGAGAGAAATCCTGGTCATGGGAATGGTCGTACCCCTAGCCCTCGTAGAGGAAGATCTGGTCCAGGAAATGGCCTCGTGAGCAGTCCTCTGGAAAGAAGTCCTGGTTATGGTGATAGACCAAGTACTAGTCCTCAACGGGAGAGGAGAAAGAAATATAGCCCGGATGGTTATATTCCTGGTAGCAGCCCAAGTTCTAAACCGGAACCTGTAGAAAGTCCTGTACGTGATGGGAGGGAAAGTTCAGAGCGATACAGGAGGTTTGCACCTTACAAGTTTACTTGATTTTTTTTTTTTTTTTAGAACTCTTCTTGCATGTCTCTGCTTCATTACCTGCTCTTGAATTACGATATCATCCTAATAGGTTATTGTACTTGACTCATTGTGTTGGTGATGCAGTCGTTCACCTCCATTGCGGGAAAGATCACGCTCCTAATTTGCTTGAAGCTGTTTTGATCCTTGGAGTAATGGTTATGTTGAAAATGGTGCTTGTAGAATTAGACCTTGAAGTTGCTGGAGCATCAAAGTTGGATGTGGCTTTGGTAACCAGTAATGTACCTTCGGAAAATGGTTTTGTTCTTGGAAGTGATTTAGAACTGCTTCCATGTATTTCGACTGTGAACATCATACTCTGTTTCTATTTGATAATGAACCAGTAAGACTCGGGCCATTCTTTGTCTGGTTGTTTCGCCCCAATCTTGTTAACACCCCCCCCCCCCCACCCCACCCCCACCCACAAATATGATGATCAATTTGCCAAGTTGTCTTGCATAACAAATAATTGTTAATAATCAGCTAATTGTGAACCTTTTTTGTGTGTGGAGGAATCCTTAGTTTTTATCACCAAAAAAAAAAAAAAAAGAAGAGTTCTCAAGAGAAGAATGGTTGCCAGAGGATTCATATAGTTGTCCGAGATTGAAGCATAACAATTGCTGTTTGTGGGTATTGTAGGAAAGATCACGTTTTTTATACAATGATGTGTTATGATAAAGCCGAGTTATTATTCTGTGAACCCTCTTTGGTATAGCCGAGTTATTATTCTGTGAACCCTCTTTGGTATAGCTGTATCTTTGTAACTTTAGGGGGGCACAGGTGCTTAAATAGTTAATTCAACCAAAAAAGTTGTACTGTGGTTTTATTGGGGAGCAAATCTGTTCTTACGAGCTCGACTTTCATTATTCAGTATGGGTGAAAAGTTAAAAGATTATAGTTTCCTTTGCTAATTTTAAAGTAGAGATGGATTGTCTTTGTTGGAATATCTGGAGCAACCAAAGAGAAACTGATCCTTAAGAGTGAGGACTAAAACGAAGAGGATAGCCCCATCTCCAAGGTGTCAACCTCAAGTAATTTTCTACGGTACTGTTCTCTGTCCATCGACAAGGACGGGCATGTACTTTGCTCGATGTTAACCATCACATGAATCCCTTTTGCAGGACCACTTTCTAATGTTTGCCACAAGAAGTAACAATTTAAAAAAATTGAGTCTTAATTATGACATGCAAACTGATGTAGAGACTTAAAAGGCTTCAGACCGTTCACATACAGTTGCATTCCACAATAGGAGAAAAGGTCTTCTTCGCTGAACGTATATTAATCGTACAATCATATGCGGATACAGTACCAGTTGGCCTATCAAGAATCAAATTAAGATGCCAACTTTGGCAGGAGAGATGAAAAAGAATTCATGCCTCTACAAGTAAATGGTAAATCCAACTAAACTAAACTTATACACTTGACAAAGTCTCACTTTTTATGTGATTGATTGTCGTAAAAAAAGAAAAAAATTAAGAGGGATTTTCCGGGCTTTAGATGCAGATATTAGGAGAAATTAATGAAGTTAGTTGATTGTAGAGCAAGAGTTATGCCAGCTGCATAATTGAGAGTCTACCTTTATTTTCTGCGTCAACCGAAAGCCTTGGCGAATTTGATACCCAAAGGCCAAAAATGTTTCCAACTCTACCCAATCAGCCGATGGATGCGGCTAAACATTACAAAAAAGCGAAAAAACCGTAGAATTCCATGCACGCCATGCAAATTCTAATTCCTTTTAGGGGACAGTGGTTTTGATAATCCTACAGCTTAGTCTTTGGTTTCAGACCCCATTAGTGTGGTTCTACTCAGTATACAAAATGGGATTGGCTCTTATTGCGGAAAAGACAATCCACAAGATTTTCCTAATCTTTGGCTTTTATGTTAAACAGGACGAAGTCAAAAAGGTATTGTTAGTCGATTCTGTTAGTGTTTCCTAAGTGTTTTGTGTGTATGTGAACAAGATGTATGCCTTGGTTGAATAAGCAAGTAATATAATTAACTATTATATATCAGACTTCGCGGAAGAGAATTGATTAATTCCTAATAAATATCTTAAAACCGTTGGCCTATGTTTGATGAGAAACTGTGGATTATATTTTAGAAGTAGAATACTGTCATCGTTCGATTAAATCTTTGAATCTAAACAAGAATAAACCTTGTTATAAGTCCACGACTTAGTCCTTTCCACAAGTTTACAACGCACGCACATGCTATTGTTTCCTTGTTTCAAATAAAGATTTAGTTACTCTATTAGCTACTAAATGACTCACTCATGAAAATTCAGTATTCATATTTAATTTCCTACTTTTTGCACGTGATATTCATTTCTTGTAGATGTGTGGAATGCGTGTTTAAGATTATTAGCTAACAATATCCAATTAATGTACATGGATTCATCAAAATCTTGTTATTAGCATTTAATCTTGGAACTGTTTCTTCAGCGGCGGGATAAGGTTAGAAGGATCGGAGATATTGAGAGATTCGATCTTTCACAGCTTTCTCTGTTATCGTTTGTCTTTTTGATGTGGCATTGTTATCACATTGAGCTGGAGATAAGGGTTATCTTGAAAAAGAACATAAAGCATAAATCTCTTCCCTTTTTCAAAATTTTCTTCGTTTAGCTTTGAGCAAGATATCGATGAGCTAGCAAGGTTTCTCGTTGTTTTTCGTCCTCATATTTGGCGGAGGTTTAATAACTTTAAGAACTTGAAGGGGAGCCTTGGAGCAATGGTAAAGTTGTCTCTATGTGACCTATAGGATACGGGTTCAAGCCGTGGAAGCAGTCACTAATGCCTGTATTTGGATAGGATGTCTATATCATACCCCTTGGGTTGCAGCCTTCTTCGAATCATGCGTAAACATGAGATACTTTGTGCACTGGACTGCCATTTAATCATAGCAAGAGCTTCACACCTTATAAATCTAGAATGTTGAAATTAAGAAAAGGAATTTTTATGCATGATTGGGTTCACCTCTTTTGTTTTTTAGCCTAAAACAATGCATGTTTAGTTAGTGCCTTTGTGGGGTTGTTGCCTCAGCGTATTATAATTGACATATACTCTTATTTGACTTAGATCATAGAATCTGAATTGGACTGTCTCATGATATAATTAAATCTTAGGTCAGTGACCAGCATTTCAATTTTCAAGCCTTCATTTTCTAGAATTCGGCAGGGTTTGTCATTGATGCCATTTTTACTAGTTTTTCTTTTTCGACATCATTATTAGATATATAGAAATTCCTTTAACGGGTCGGGTCCGTTGCGGCGAATTCCGAATGTGTTGAGTAAAAATTGGCCTTTTGAGATCAATACCATCTCTCTTAATATTTTTAAGTTCATTCCCTTTTTGCCATGGTATAAACTTATTTACAACATTCTTATATTTTGTCAATAGTAATAGAAAATTGTGCGATATTGGAGGAGAAACGTGGAATAAAAATATAATACTAATACTTTGAATGTTCGTACACACAACTTTATGACATCATAAAAAATGTGTCATGGGTGATCAAAGGCATGTCGACTAAAATTTTTGAAATACAAAAGAGAGCGCCAATGTTAGCCACATCACATGAATGACTAATTCTTTGTTTTATATCAATGTGAACTCATATAATATCGTCGAATAAAGTTTTATATGAACGGAACTCTATGGTCTAAGCAGGGGCGGAGCCAGAGTGTGGAATACGGGTTCGGCCGAACTCAGTGGCTAATGTTCAGATTCTATATTTATCTTAAAAAATTCATTGAATACATACAAAATATTAATTTAGAACCCAATAACTTGAAAAAATTACAAAAACGAACCCACAAACTTCTAATCTTGACGCCGCCTCTGGGTTTAAGTGTATATAACGATCCTTAAAGTAACCCCACTTTCATTGTTAATGAGTATGAGAAATTCCACACGTTTTTGTTTCCTTCTCTGTTTTTGTCCCACTAATTTTCTACTCGTTTTTGCCCGTGTGACCAAGGCACTGCCACTGCCACTATCTATATTTGGACTAACTCGAATTGCCCCAACACTGCTCTGACTCTTAGATAAATAGACAATCCGTTAACAGTGACCTCTGTCCGCGTGTGAATAAAGTCTCACGTGGAAAGCAGAAAGGAAAAAAAAATTATATTTATAAGAAGTTGGATACTGTTAATGGTGTGAGGCTTTTTGGGAAAAATCATGTGGGCTTGGCCCAAAGCGGACAATATCGCACCATGTTAAGAGTATCTTTGGGTTGTTTTATCCCAATAACTGGTATCAAAGCCAATGGTTTGGCGAGATGAGTATGGAGATGCCGAAGTGGTGACGTAGGGCCCGACTTAGTGCCTTTGCCCGTCTATGGCCGGTTCGCTATCTTTACCCAGAGCTTCAAAGACGCATACATAGTGTCTCCTTGGGCTTCGGTCAGGGGCGGATCTAGGGTGTAAGATACGGGTTCCCGGGAACCCAGTAACTTTTGCGTAGACCCTGTATTTTTGTTAAAAAAATTATTAAATATCTATAAATATCTATTTGTGAACCCAGTTATTATCGTATATTAATTTGAAATTGCGACAGCAACCCATAAACTTAAAATCCTGGATCCGCCTCTGACTTCGGTGACCGTAAATACTCGAATCATGTGGGTGACACACTGTTAATCTCCAGATTAGCACATAAACGGTGATGGGTCATGTGGAACTTAGTTCAAGGGAAGATTGTTGGTCCCCTATGGAAAGTAAAAAGGAAAGGAAATTCTGGTTTAGTCCAAAGCGGACAATATCACACCATTAAGAGTGTTTTTGGACAATTTTAGCCCAACAACCTCGGAACATGCGATGCATTTTGAATTAAAAAAGAGTTATTTTCAAGTGCACAACACACGTCTGAAAATATAGTTAATTTCTTTAAAAAATTACATCAAACTTAAACAAAAACGGCATGAAGAAACAAGTTAGTCGACATTTGTGGTGCTTGCTAGCAGGAAGGCCTCCCACTTGGCATTATTTCGCTGTTGCAACAATGACTCTTATGGCCGTATAGTGTTGTATTAAGACTGTCATTGGGGAATTCCCATTTTTAGATTCCAAATGCTGACTTTAGTTTTCTTATTCAGACCTTCATTCCACTCTGCTATACTACCAATAAGTAGTAATGCCACACCCTTCTAACTACTTTGGACATCCTAATACATGGAAGACCGGTTCCATTTGCTCCAGTGGCAAACGCAAGAATATGAACAAGCAACACTGATTAGTAGTCACAATTCAATTTGTTCATGCGTATTTTAGTATGGGACTCTGGATTTATAAGGCATTAGTTTGTGTCCTAATTTACTGAATTACACCACTTATAGTAGAGTGTGCATTTGCACCACATCCCTCTTTCTTGATTTTTTTTTCAAAAAAAAAAAAAAAAAAAAAAAAAAAAATTAGTATTTGTTATGGTGGTAAGCCCATGATTGTTAAAGAGGGAAAGATAAAAGCGAAAATATCTTTGGTGGGAGTGAAACCGGCACTAAACGATGTAGGATGAAGTTGTATACTAATAAACTATAATGTTTACAATCTCACTCCTTTCTAGTTCATACAATCACATTTCATAAGCTTGGTAATCCTTGTTTCTTTTTTCTTTCTAATAAAGTCTTTAAGTAGCTATGTCTTAATATGGTCACAAATTGTTGATCAATTAGCAGACAAAAAATGAAAAGAATTTAAGGCGAAGATTGAGAGTGTGGGACAAAAAAGGTGATAACGAAGATTCTTTGGTTGGATAGAGTTATAAACAGATGAGTGGAGATGAGTTAGTCTTAATTCTAAGGTGGGACTTTCGGCGAGCCGTGCCGCACCAAAAATATTAAGGCTGGCAAAAACTGGAATTGCTTATCAATTTTGCTTTTTCTTTACCCTACAGGCTATATTTTGGGCCCTTTTAACGGGCCTTTTTTTCCAATGGCCGGTTTTGGGTCCTTCCTTATCTATCTGTCCAAAAAGTTACTTTCTCAATTGTCTCTGCTTATCACTTGTCCATCATCTCTTTGTGTTAATTCTACAAAAAACACACTCGTGTGTTACTCTACTCTAACACTCAAGTGGTCATTATAAGTTTAAAAATACCCCCAACAACTTAAAATTATTCAGTTTAATAGAAAGTTGAACATATGCTAAACAACCTAAAAAAATGTTCAACTCTAAATCTTAGTTGACATAAGAATGGAATTCCACTGTTCTTAAGAGGGAAGGCCGGTTAAATTTCAGAACAAAACAAACCATGTTCAGACAAAAAACTCCCCCTAGAGCTCCTTATATAAACCCCATCAGTTCTTGACCTTTAAAACCCCCCATTAAACAAACTGAAACTTCTCCCTTTCTTTCTTTAACTCTATCTATATCTCTTTTGCTTTCTTTGATTCTTTCCATTTGAGGTACCTATTGCTATTCTTGGAAAGAATGTGCCATTCAAACGAACCATACGGAGAAGCAAATTTCCTCTCCATTAAAGTTGCTCAAGAAGCCGACATGTTTGCCCCTTTGATACCCAAAAGCCCAACAAATCAATATCAAGCCCAGAATTCTGAGGTCCCTAATTACCCCCACAAAACCAACAACAAAATCACTCATCTTTCCCTTGTTTTCAAAGAAGCTCAATCCATTGCTAATATCGCTTTTCCTATGATTCTCACCGGTCTTTTACTCTACTCCCGGTCCATGATCTCTATGCTTTTTCTTGGCCGGCTCGGTGATTTAGCACTAGCCGGCGGTTCTCTTGCTATTGGATTCGCTAACATCACTGGATATTCAATCCTTTCTGGTTTAGCCATGGGTATGGAACCCATTTGTGGACAAGCTTTTGGTGCCCAAAAATTCAATCTTCTTGGGCTAACTTTGCAAAGAACCATTCTTTTACTTTTATTTACTTCATTTCCAATTGCTCTGCTTTGGGTTAATATGAAAACCATTTTACTCTATTGTGGCCAAGATGAAGATATTGCTACAGAAGCACAATCTTATCTTTTCTATGCACTCCCTGATTTATTCGCCCAATCTTTACTTCACCCTTTGCGTATTTATCTTAGAACTCAATCTATAACTCTGCCTTTAACTTTTTGCGCTGTCCTCGCAATTCTTCTGCATATACCCATAAATTTTCTTCTTGTTACTAAACTTAATTTAGGGGTCAAAGGAGTTGCCCTGAGTAGTGTTTGGACTAACTTCAATCTAGTAGTTTCTTTAATTATCTATATTATTATCTCTGGTGTATATAAAAAGACATGGGAAAAGTTGTCAATGGAGATTATCAAAGGATGGAAATCGCTATTAAATTTAGCGATCCCGAGCTGCATTTCGGTTTGTTTGGAATGGTGGTGGTACGAGATAATGATTTTGTTATGTGGGCTATTGATAAACCCGAAAGCTACAGTGGCATCAATGGGCATTTTAATTCAAACAACTTCATTGATATATATATTCCCATCTTCTCTTAGCTTCAGCGTGTCAACAAGAGTGGGAAATGAATTAGGAGCAAGGCGGCCGGATAAAGCTAAGGTTGCTGCCATTGTAGGACTTGCTGGCAGCTTCATTTTGGGCTTTACAGCACTGTTTTTCGCGGTGACAGTGAGGAAAGTTTGGGCCAAGATGTTCACTAATGACAAGGAGATTTTGGCGTTAACATCACTTGTATTACCAATAATTGGGCTTTGTGAACTGGGAAACTGCCCGCAAACAACTGGCTGTGGGGTACTGAGAGGAACAGCGAGGCCTAAAGTTGGAGCAAATATAAATTTAGGTTGCTTTTATCTTGTTGGAATGCCAGTAGCAGTGGGGCTAAGTTTTTATGCAGGCTTTGATTTTGAAGGATTATGGCTTGGATTATTGGCTGCGCAGGCTTCTTGTATGGTGACCATGTTACTTGTTTTGCTCCATACAGATTGGGATTTTGAAGCACAGAGAGCCAAAGAACTAACAGGAACTACTACTGTTAGCAACTTTCTTGATCACAACAAAGAAACTGAAGAAAATAATGAAATTTTTTTATGTTAATGTTTTTTTTTTTTTTTTTTTTTTAAAACCCCTGATTTAATTCCTCCATTAATTATTTTATGTTTAGTAGGAGTAATATATAGATGTATAGAGAGGGGAGGGGGCAGGGGGTGTATTGATAGTGTTTTTTTATTTTATTTTTTTATTGCTTTTTAAAGCTAAGGCTGAAACTGAAGCAGACTCTTTGTTTTGGTAATTTGGGTGATATCCAAAATGGGAATTATCACAGGAAATGACAAAAGATTGTTAGCTGGAAAAACCAACAAGAAGAAAAGGTGCCGTTTGTACTGTAGCTAAAGAAACATAAATGAAGAGTTTCTATCGAATTCGGTTCATTGGCTGAGTGTACTATATATCACATGTTTCCTCTTCTGTTAGTTTTTGTTTTTATTTTCTTACATAGAGCTAGTAACAAATTAAATAAGGTAAAAACAAAAAAAACTTAAGAAGATAATCCAAGATCAGTTATTTGTGTCTCATGGTGTCCTGCATGCATGGGCTAGGATAAGATTTTGTACAAATATGACAGAAAAAATAACAATCCTAGGTGGCCAAAACAACGTCATATGTCAAATGGAACTAAGGAAACAAAACAAAGATGTTTCCAACCAACCATAATATATACTCATAATATCTTAGCTTGTTTAGTACAAGCTATTCCCGTGCTCAAATAAAAGGTAGTAGAACTTACAAAAATTAACACCCATAGGATCCGTACATTTGATAACTACTCACTACTTCAACAAATATTAGTTGACATTTTAAAATTTTAAAATTTGCAATTTGAACAGGAAACAATCAAAATTTTGTTTATATATATAGCGCATCCCCATTGTCAAAGTCAGTGCTCAATAGAGTTGTAAGGTCGCATTTCCAAGTCTCAATAGCCTTGTCATATTTCACCACACGCCATGCCATATAATAGAAAATATAACCACGGAGGTTTCAATTTAAACGAATTGTTCATGTCAGGGTTGAGAAAATTTCACTAGCTATAAAAATGATGCTTTTACATGAATTCTGGTAAAAGTTAAGTGGCTAATTAATCCCCGGATGAGTTTAAGTTTTGTGCACTGACAGTGTATAATATTATTATACCATATATCACGTTTACTTACCTGCAAACATATGCTCTATAATCATACATACCTTAAAAAACAAAGGAGTAATAAGTTAGGTTACACTAATAATAATACAACTGCTTCCCAGATTGTTACATTACTGCGTTTCTTCTCTATATTATTCTGATTTTGCATGTTTGCTTTGAGCTGAGGGTTTATCGGAAATAATCTCGCTACCAGCACAAGGTAGAGGTAATTAGGTTGCGTACTCACAATCAGGGGCGGATTTAGGGGGTGAACCCCCTTCGCCGGAAAATTACACTCTACATATAAGGTAAAATCCGATTTTATCTCTATATATTATATTTTGAATTCCCTTGATATTGTCCAAAAGTATAGCTTAGCGGTCAAGAGGGTTCAAAACCTTTGTTAGTTTGCTGTTTCAATTTCCACTAGCCACAGTTTCTTTTAATTTTCTTTCTTTTTTGAACCCCTTAGCGAAAATTCTGTCTCTGCGACTGTTTATAACCCTTCTCAGATCCCACTTGTAGAATTACACTGAGTTTGTTGTTCTCGTAGTTAATATAGTAATACAACTTAACTCAGAAGGGCTAGATTGAAGTGTTAAAGTTGGTTTTTAGTATTAATGAGATAAGAAGCCGCAATTACTGTTAAAAGGAATATGATTCGAAAAGCATATATACTTTGTTTCTTTTTAGAGGTACAGAGGAGTTTTGTGAATCTCAAAAGATTAACACACATGACACAACAGGGGAGAAGCATTAGGTGAGTGGTGGAAGCAAGTGCAAATATTATGCAACTTGCATTAATATATCAACAATCTAAAGCATATATGCCAATGCTGCTGCAGCTGGTCAACCGCTTAAAGTAAAAGATGATCTTCGATATCCTTTTTCAATACGGAAAATTTATTTGGCCAAACCAAGAATGGCCCAAACGTCCCAAAGGGGGTATAATGGTAATTTCGCACGGCTTTTGAGGGCATAATAGATATTTGCGCATTTTCGTTTTCCATGTATACCCTTTGGCAGATTTTTCGTTTTAAATTAATTTTTTTCAACAATTCTCTCTCACTAATTTAATTGTCTTACCTTCCCAAGATGCATGCTTCATCAATTTCTATAAAGCACATATACATATACTATACTAATTAAACGAAATACACTAAAATTTACATATACTATACCAATTAATCGAAATACACTAAAATATACAGATAATATATTAGAGGAAATACGTTTAAAAATTAGAAAAGATACGTATAAAAATTAAACTACTAAAGTGGTCACTTTCTAACCCTAAACACTTAATATATTTGGCCGAACCTAAAAAGCTTTTCCAGCCCCCTTTTTTCTATCTTTATTTTCTCCTTCTTCATCTCTTATCTTTCTTAGGGTTAGATTAAGGAATGGACCACAGGAAGAGGAATAATGCTTCGAAAGTTTATGTAGTGTTTCGTGGTAAGAGGCCCGGATTGTACAACTCTTGGCATCGGTGTGCTCCTATGGTTATTGGTGTCAAGGGCAGCATCTTCAAGGCCTTCAAAACGTATGATGAAGCCATAGCAGCTTTTAATGAGTTTAGAAATGGATCTCAAGCTGATAATATATCGGCATCGAAGGTGTATGTGGTATTTCGTGGTAAAAAGCCAGGATTATACAACTCTTGGTGTGAGTGTGCTCCCTTGGTTATAGGTTTCAAAGGAAGCATCTTCAAGTCTTACAAATCTTATGATGAAGCAGTAGCAGCATTCAATGAATTCCAAAAAGAAAATGTTTACAGTGAAGAACAATCTTCAAGTTCGTGTGTTGATGAAAGTGCTATGTCATCCGTGTTGTTAGCTGGAATGTTTGTAGAGATGAAAATTTCAAAAAATTGTTCAGTTTGATTATTGTTTATTTTGGTTCAATCTCTGTAGAATAGATGCCAAAGCCTTTGTCTTTTGTACTCCATGTTGGAATGAAATAAGAATATAATTTTTTTTAAAAATATTTTGAAATGAACTGAATGTTTTAATTTGTCTATATTGTTGGAACCTTGTATGTGCCAAAGTGTTATCATTTTGAACTTGTTTTAATCCCTACTACATTGATTAATAAGCACTCAACTATCTTCAAGTACTCATCAACTATCTCCATGAGTTCAGTATGTGCTATATTTTGCATCTTGAAGTACTAAACTATCTTCATAATTATTGACAATACATTTTCCTATTTGTCCAGTGTTGTTGTCATAAGTTGAATGTGCTATATTAATTTGGAAAATAAATTGACCAATTTTAGAGTACTTAATTAATCTTTACAAATGTTATTATTAGTACTTTCATTTCATTAGGCATCAAACGAACAGTTGGAATATTGAAGACAATAGGACTGTTTTGTTAACTTTAATCAAACGATCATTATGCCTCGCTGTTTTTAGAAGGGTTTTCCATACCCTTTTGTTGTATCATCAAACTCTATTCTTGCTAATACAAGACCCCAGGTAATCTGAAAAAAGTTCATAAAAAAATATAAAATATAAAAAAGATTCAAAACATAATAATAATAATAATTTCCTTCATTAATACGACATTGGGTGATAACATCACCAATACATAACTTGAAAAATAAAAACATCAACATAGGGGCCGGGGTAGAAAACTTCATAGACGAACAAACACATAATAAAAAAGAAATGAAATAAATCTTCATAATGCATGGACTACTCAATATGCTGGTTCACTGAAAGAGACTTTGAGGTCTTGAAGGCGGACTCGGTATCACTAGTGATAACAATGATAGAATTGCTCTTAGCTCCACTATGGACGGATGGCGTGGGCATATCGTCAAGCATAGTATAGAGCGAAGTAAGGGGATGCTCTTCCAACATGACACTCTTGAGGTAATTAATGCTACTATCATGAACCACCCTCTCAATCAACTCTGTAACCTCACGCTTCAGCTTGGTGTAATCACGCTTTAGATCTTGGTACAAGATGTTATGACTCACAGGTGAGCCATGCAGCGGTTGTTCAACATGTTTCTTTGTCGGGGTCTTATCCATCATTATGCTTAGTAGTATTTCTAGTTTGATTGTCTTATGCAGGTCTAGCATATTTTCAGAAAAATATATAGGGAGGATTATAATCTCTTTCCACTTCCCGGTAGGAATTAAAATCTCTTTGTAGAGACCCTATGCAACCATTACACTTCCCAATAACAGCCCCTTCCACTCCTCCATGCATCCATTGCACTTCCCAGTAGCCCCTTACACTCCTTCATGCAACCATTACACTTTTCAGTAGTATATTTCACTCCTCTATGTACCATTACACTCCTCCATGACTATACAGATTGTTTTCGTTTTACAGATTGTTTATACAGATTGTTTTCGTTTTATTTTATTTTTTAAAATTCTGCCATATAATGGAAGTGCACTTCATAGGTTTTATCTCATATAGTCTTACCTTAGAAGACTTGATTAATCCATGTAAAGATTGTATAATATGGCCCACGTGAGTATTTTGGTTTAATATAAATATATTTTTTGATTAGGTTTAGGTTTAGGTTTAGGTTTACGTTCTCTTTTGATTTAGGATCGTTTAGGTTTACGTTTAGGTTTAGGTTTTGATTAATGAGCAAATTAATGTCGATTTTAAACTTTTTTTGGAAAAAAGAAAATAATCTTCATAGTCTTGTTCTTGTTTGTAAAATGATAGAAAAAAATTGGTGGACTTCCGCACTGTTTAATGACTTCCCAATTTTAATTGGCTATTTATAAAACATTAGTCTTCTTGAAATAAAAAAAAATATAACAATAATAAATGGAAAAAAACACAAACAATATTATAAAGAACAATCATATGAATCCATTACTACGATCCATTTGAAGTCATTACATATAACTAAAGAGATGAAATTATCAAGCTAAGCATTAGTTAATCCTAGCTCTTCAACAGAGAAGATCACAACCCCTGATGTAGCCTCAACTAGTTCAAAGAGAAGGACATTCCCTTTCTTCAGATTATTGTCGACAACAAATTGTTTCCACCCATTGACGAGTCTTCTACGAACACCACTTTTGAGAGTCACAACCCACTCCTTCCCATTACATCGAAGCATTGTTTTAACCGAAATAGGAGGAAGATAGCCACAGAATCTCTTTGGAATAAACTGCAAGAACATAATGTATTGATAGGGTACAGGGTTCATGCCTAGTTGAGATAATCAACAATTATCAAATCATGAAAATTTAAGAAAAATAAAATTACCAGAAAATCACGCTTAATGTACGATTTGGGCACCTTCATCCGAAACCATGGATAGAATTCTTTTTCAATCCATACGTTAGCATTCATGTTTATGGTATCTATTTTGTTTAGAGAGTTGGAGATGTTGTTCTTGTGTTTAAGAGATATATAAAGAGTAAAAACTTTCAATTTCCCTCCAATTATATTTTTACTTTTCCCTTTGTTTCCCTCCAAAATTTGTATATAACATTTTAGTCAAAAAATGTCTTCTTATTTTCCCTCCTAAAAAAGAAGCTAGAATACATTAGTCCTAAAAGTATCATGATTTCCCTTTTATTATAATTAAGATTGACCAATAAAAATATATATAATTATATATTTACTATTATATAAATAAGGTAATATATATGACCTTAATTAATGAAGTTATATAGACGCCTATTATATAAAAGGTCGAGTTTACTATGAATCATAATGATATAATTAGCTTAGGCTATATGACTACAATCATATTAGTGAATGGACTTATATGGTTGATATAGGCCGATACGTATGACCTTAATAATGAAAATATATAGACGATCAATTATTGTGAATCGCAACGATGTAATTATCATACGTCATACGACTACAACCATATTAGTGTAAGGACTTATATGGTTGCTATAGGCCGATACGTATGACCTTAATATAAACGGCTATTATATAAACGGTCGACATTACTACGAACCAGCAAAAACAAACGTGTCAGAGGATGCGTTTGCGATGAAGGCTTTTTCCCGTTTTCTCTTCGGGGCAAAGCGTTAGACTGGTTGAAGGTACAAATCATTCTATCACCACATGGGATTGATTGGCGGACAATATATTGCCTAAGTTTTTTCTGCCAAGTCATATGGTTGCTCTTCGAGAACGAGATTCAGCTTTAAGCCAAATGCCAACGGAGCCATTTGCATAGAGCTGGAGCGATTAATAGACTAATGGTTAAGGAGTCCTAAACACGACATGACTGAGGCGATGATCAGCAGACTTTCTATAGTGGCAATCAACACCAGAATTCAGTCTGCATTGTGAACCAATTGGGCGGTGGAACTTTATGAATTTCTACCAAGAGGCATGTGAACGTACTTTGATGAAATGTTGACAACCTTACTTCGGCATGGCAAAGCGAGCGAATGTACCGCGAGGTGACCCCACGGTCATCCATTTGCAACAAGGAGTCTGAGTGACCATGGCCAAGCTATTGCCGAACTTACAACAACAAATGAATCAGTTGGCGAAGGCACAATTTGCAACAAGTAACAAAATCCGCGCTAAGTCATATGCAATGGAGAATGTTTTCAATGCTAAAAGGAGGCAAAAGAGGGCAACAACAAACCTTAAGTAATGGTGAGCAGTTTGACCAACAACAATGATGGTGGTTGGTTATTCGAACGAGTGTTTTGATGATGCAAAGTGATGAATGCCAAAGATGTCAATAACTACCAAGGAAATAGAGGAAATCAAGGGAATCAACAAATGGCGCCCCCAAGGCAATTGGGGCAATCAACAGGAGCGGCAAAATTGAATAATAATAATCAACAACAAGGTGGTAACAAATTGGAACAATAACAATCAGAACAATAAATTGGGGTAATCAAAAGTAATAACCAAGGCAGATTGGAACAGACAAACAATAGCAAATCAAGGAGGATGGAACAATGGTGGTAGGGGCAAGGCTTTCAAAGGCCCCCCATGTTCCAACAACCAAACAATCCAACCCCCTTTTCAGTCACAGGGCCTAGTTATTCCTGAAGTGATAATGGACGGATAGAGATGATGTTCGAGCCAGATGATGAAAAGAACCAAGATTTGACGGCCACAATTGGCTTCGCATAACACGTCTATCCGGAAACCTAGAGGTGCAAATAGGACAAATCTCTCAAAGCTTTTAAATACCGACCAATATACGCTCAAGTGATACGGTAGTGAACGCCAAATGGGGGTAACAATCAATGTGAAGGCGGTTACAACTAGGAGTGGAAAAGGCGGTGATGTGCATGCCTCGGTTGAGAATCAAGTTGTGGAAATGATGAAATTGAGTTGCATGATGAGATGCACCTTTGAATGTTGACAATGTGGTTGAACAATAGTGAAAATGATGTGCGGGATTGATATTGATGGATAGGCGGGTAGAGACTCAAGATACCGTGAACCCGTCTAAGGGAACACATTTATTGATATACCCGAGCCGGCGTGCCCAAGGCCAAGGCCACCCTTGCCTAGACCACCTCCACCATATCCTCAAAGCGGTTAGAAAAAGCAAAAGAACGATATCAGTTCAGAAATTCATAGACATGAATGAAAGAGCCCTCAACATCAATGTTCCTTTAGTGGAGGCATCTTGAAAAATGCCTGGGTACGCAATTTATGAAGGATTTAGTCCACCAAGAAGCGTTCTATAGAGTGTGAAACAATAAAGATGAACGCACCAAGTTAGTGCGATTGTGGGCATTCTATGTGCCGCGAAACTAGAAGACCCTGGAGCTTTCAAACATTCCTTGCACTATCGGGAGTGCGGACTTTGCTAAAGGCCCTATGGTGACTTGGGGGATAAGCATTAATCTGATGCGTATTTCAGTCTTCACAGACTTTTGGGAATTTGGGCAACCTAGGCCAACCTCAATGAGACTTCAAATGCGGACCGGTCCCGTATGAAGAGGCCTTTTAGTATAATCGACGATGTGCTTGTCCGGGTGGACAAATTTATATTGCCGACCGACTTTGTCAATATTGGATTTCGAAGTGCCTATTATTCTTGGAAGACCTTTCCTAGCTACGGGGAAGCATTGGTATTGATATGGACAGCAAGGGGGAGTTAACCATTCCGTGTGGGTGATGAGAAGTGTATTTCATGTGTGCAAGTCAATGAGGCAACCCCAATAGTACGGAGTGTGTTCATTTCTGGACATTGTTCACGCGGTGATAGTGCAATGAACAGCAAGTGCTTTGATTAATGTTGAAAATCCTCTTGAAGCCGTGCTTCTTAACATGGATTGCCAATGAATGATGCCGGAGATGTGGGAGTGCATGAATGCATTGCATGGAATGGGGTTCATATTCATATGAGCTAGGAAACTATCTTTTGGATCTTGAAAATCGCAAAAAACCCGCCAACCAGCATCAATTGAGGAGCCCACCGGTGTTGGAGTTTGAAACCAATTCCTCCACACCTCAGGTTGATTTCTTGGGGCTCTAATCTAAACTCTTCCAGTTATCCTTTCCTTTATTGCTTACTAACTGCAGTTGAGGCCAACTTGTGGAGGTCCTTCAAAAGTGAAAAAGGGCAATAGGATGGACTTTGGCAGACATCAGGGGAATAAGCCCCGCCAATTTTGCCTGCAATAAGATCATCTTGGAGGAGGATGCACTTGCCATCTCTTGAAACATCAAAAGGAGACTCAACGAGGTGATGAAGAAGTTAGTAAAGAAAGAGTTATCAAGTGGCTTGAACGCCGGTGTGGTTTTACCCCGATCTCGGATAGTTCATGGACCTCTCCGATCCAATGTGTGCCAAAGAAGGGTGAATGAGCGGTAGTGAACCAATGCCCAACAATGAGTTGAATTCCTATCGGCAGTTAACGGGTTGGAGAGTGTGTATGGACTATAGAAAGCCGATAAGGTGGACAAGAAAAGATCAATTTCCCACTACCATTCTTGGACCAAATGCCTTGATCGTCTTGCCGGGCCCAGGCCCTTTTATTGTTTTTCTAGATGGCTACTCGGGGTATATCAATATTCTCATTGCCCCGGAGGATCAGAGAAGACAACCCTTTACATGTCCTTATGGCACGTTCGCTTTCTCCGTAGAATGCATTCGGACTATGTTGCCCCAGCGACCTTCCCAAAGATGTATGATGGCAATTTTCACCCGACATGGTGGAGGATATTTGGAGGTAATTCATGGACGACTTCAGCGTGGTGGGGATTCATTTGAAAGAATGTTTTGGTGAACTTCTTGGTAGGGTTTTTGGTCAAGATGTGAAGAAACCAACCTTGTGCTTACTGGGAGAAATGTCACTTTAATGGTGCAAGAGGGAAAATTGTATAGGTCACACAATCTCAGGCAAAGGAATTGAAGTTGAATAAGGCAAAAATAGAGGTTATCTCAAGGCTCCTCCCCTACTTCTGTCAAGGGCCTGAGGAGTTTTCTTGTTCATGCCGGGTTCTACCGCCGATTCATTAAAATTTTTCCAAAAATTTGTGAACCGCTTGCAAATTATTAGAGAAGGATTGTCAAGTTTATCTTTGATGAGTAAGTGCATGGAGTCTTTTGAGCTATTGAAACACAAGTTACAACAAAACTCTATAAATCAACCGCACTAATTGGGATTTGCCTTTTTGAACTTATGTGGCGATGCCGAGTGATGTAGCGGTTGGGTGCGGTGCTAGGCCAAAGGATCAACAAAAATGTTCCATCCTGTTGTATTATGCTAGCAAGACGATGAATGAGGCCCAGAGAAACTACACAGTGGAAGAAAAGAGCTATTGGAATTGTTTGTTCGCGATGGAGAAATTTCGACCTTACCTTATGGGAGCAAAGGTGATCATAACACAACGACCATGCAGCCCTTCGGTATTTGGATGATCTAAGTAAGGATTTCGAAAGCAAGATTTGCATGAGTTGGGTGCTACTCCCTTCAGGAATTTGATTTAGAGATTATGGATAGAAAGGGAAAGCGAAGAATTTCAAGTTGCAGACATTTGTCCCGATAGAGGAAGATGGGAGACCAAGTGATGGTATTTGGTTTAATGTAGTTTCCCTGAACGAGGCAGTTCTTTCTTTCCGTTTCTATGTGTGAATGCCATGGTTCGCGGACATCGCCAACTTCAATTGTGACTGTAACGTTCCCGTGTGAGCTCTCTTTCCAACCAAAAGGAAGAAACTTCAACCGGGATATGTTTGGATTTCTATTGGGATGATCCGTATTTGTTTAGAATTTGCACGGATGGAAGTGATAAGAAGATGTGTAACGGAAAAGTGAACAAATGAGCATATTGGAGGCTTGTCAACTTCTTTCCTATGGTGGCCATCACGGGGGGGGTGAGGACAGCTCAAAAGGTTTTGAAGTTTGCAGCTTCCTATGGCCACGCTGTCAAAGGATGCCTAGTGAATTGGTGAAGAGAATGTGATGCATGTCAAAGAGCCGCGGTATTTCCAGAAGGATGAGATGCCCCTCAATACAATTCTGAGTGGATATTTTTTTTAATGTTGGGGCATCAATTTCATGGGTCCGTTGTGAGCTCCTGTGGAATACTTACATTTCTCGTGGCGGGGAATGGTCTCAAAGTGGGTGAAGCCGTGGGCTCTACCAACAATGAAGCCCCGAAGTGTGTAGCATTTTGAAAAAGAGTATTTTTTACGAGGTTTGGTAACTCCCGGGCCATTATTAGTGATGGGGGGGTCCCATTTTTGCAACAAGGCTTTTCCCGACTCTTGCTTGCTAAGTATAGAGTTAACCACAAAAGTGACCACCCCCTATCATCACAAGGCTAGCGGACAAGTGGAAGTCTCAAATCGGGAGATAAAGAGTATTTATTGTCCAAAATGGGTGAATGCTATAGGACCGATTGGTCGAAGAAATTGGATGATGCTTCTTTGAGCTTTATCGGACGGCTTACAAAGAACTCCAATTGGTAATGTCTCTGTATCGGTTGGTGGTTTGGTAAGCTTGTCATCTTCCGGTGGACTACTTGAGCACAAAGGCTTATGTGGGCATTAAACGGAAGCTTTGAACTTGGAAATGGGATGTTTGCAGCCAATCTCCGAGTGGAGCAATTGAATGAGCTTGAATGAGTTTAGATTTTCATGCCTTACTCCATGCTGCGTCTTTGTACAAGGACAGGAAATGAAGTACCTTCACAGACAAATATGCTCCGGGGAAAGGAATTCAAGGTTGGTGGATATGGTTCTTCTTTTTCAAAACTCCCGGTTGAGGTTATTTTCCGGGCAAACTTCAAGTCTAAAAGGAGTGGCCCTTTGAAAGTGGTATTTGTGACTCCCTTTGGTGCTCTTGATCTCAAAAACAAAAATGGTGAGGTATTCCGGGTTAATGGGCATCGTGTGAAGCATTACTTGGGGAAAGATTGATGTAGCCGTGGTGGGCAACTCCTTCATTTGAAATGATGAGATGGTAAACATGCGTCGTGCCCGCGACGTAAAATCAGACCGCTTCTTGGGATGCAAACCCATGTCTTTTTCTATTTCGTTGATTTTCTTTATAGACTAGGATTTTTTGAGCTAATGGTTTTGTGAAGATGTTGCAGGGATAATGTAACCAGTGCAGAACAAAAATGTCAGGTCTCTGAAGTTTGCCACGCGGCCGCGCTACAAAACAGTGCGGTCCGCGTAGGCTGGTCCAATGGGGCATTAAGTATCTGAAGTTTCCAGAGCGGCCGCGGAGCCACTTTTGTGCGGTCCGCGCTGGGAAAATCTCAAATGTCATGCCCTGAAGTTTCCCAACGTGGCCCGCGTAACAAAACAGTGCGGTCCGTCGTGGGACTCATCTCAATGGTGAAGGAATGAAATCCAGCACGGTCCGCGTACCATATTTTGCGCCGGCTGCGCTGGTAGGTGGGTGATGGGTCCCACAGTTTTCCTATTAATAGAGACCCTAGGCTTCATTTTACCCTTTACGAGCACTTTGACTTCCTGGGGCTAAAATTTTTACTATTACTGACCTTTCTTCAAAATAGTTGAATCTTCATAACACCTGGTAACATTCCTTGCTAATTTCATTCATAGTTTTTTAATTTTTAATTATTGTGCTTGCTTCCAGTAGTGTAACTTCTTTATTTCTTCTCAATTTTTCTTAGGTTTTAATGATTTAGCTTAGCTTTTTTTGTATTAATCTTGAAACATGGGCCAATGAACTTCAAAATAATGAGAATTGAGTAGGGACAACTAGGACCTCAAAACTTGATGAAAAATGGACCCAAAATGTAAACC
>NW_017670618.1:257605-296814 GCF_001879085.1 Nicotiana attenuata
TGAGAAACCTTAACAACTGTATAGATAAGAAAATTGCTCCGAATACGGAATTAAGAGGGTAAAGTGTTTAACAGGTCCTCGATGATGGTTCAAAATATGGCGGATTATAGTTTCAAAGTAAGCAGGTTGGTGCATTTTCCAAAGGGTTCGATCAAGAGTTAGTTGTGGAATTCTACACCAAGTATATCTCCATTCCTTGATAGATGCTTGTTCTAACAGCATCTTGTAAAGCATCGTATAAGAATATGATCAATAACATCATCAGGAAGGTTGCCTAGTATATCCAAAGGTAAAGTTTAATGCAATTTTTTTTTCCGACTGGAGCCATCATATTAGGCTTATGATTATAGGCAAAACGATGAAGAGTAGGATAAACGAAAGTTAAGATTACGATTATGGAAAGAAGAAGAGGAAGAAGCAAGAAACCTGTTGAAATTTTTGAAGATGGAGCGCCAAAAGACCATGGGGGATCAACTCCAAAAGAGAAATTTTGGGGGTATCGATTAAACAATCCCAAGGTAGATATGTATACAGCCCTCATTTAGAATTTCAATGTATATAAATGAACGTCTAAAACGCATCAAAGTTATAATCGGTTCGTTGGTTAAGTACGCGTATGAATGAGGCAGTCGTCTCGAGATCGAATCTCACCTTTAACAGGGTGTATTCTAATTTTTTCCAATCAAGCAATAATTTTTTAAAAAAAAAAGGTTAAACCAGTAGTTACATTTTTATCTACTTTATTTACATTTTTGAAAAAAAAAGGTTAATCCATTATTTACATTTTTCCATATAAGTCATTATACTAATATGGTTGTAGTAAGGTAATTATATCGTTGGTTCTAGTAATGTCGACCGTTTATATAATAGCCGTTATATTAAGGTCATACGTATCGGCCTATAGCAACCATATAAGTCCTTACACTAATATGGTTGTAGTAAGGTAATTATATCGTTGTGGTTCGTAGTAATGTCGACCGTTTATATAATAGTCGTTTATATTAAGGGCATACGTATCGGCTGCAACCATATAAGTCCTTACACTAATATGGTTGTAGTAAGGTAATTATATCGCTGTGGTTCGTAGTAATGTCGACCGTTTATATAATAGCCGTTTATATTAAGATCATACGTATCGGCCTATAGCAACCATATAAGTCCTTACACTAATATGGTTGTAGTAAGGTAATTATATCATTGTGGTTCGTAGTAATGTCGACCGTTTATATAATAGCCGTTTATATTAAGGGCATACGTATCGGCCTATAGCAATCATATAAGTCCTTACACTAATATGGTTGTAGTAAGGTAATTATATCGTTGTGGTGTAGTAATATCGACCGTTTATAATAGCCGTTTATATTAAGGGCATACGTATCGGCCTATAGCAACCATATAAGTCATTACACTAATATGGTTGTAGTAAGGTAATTATATCGTTGTGGTTCGTAGTAATATCGACCGTTTATATAATAGCCATTTATATTAAGGGCATACGTATCGGCCTATAGCAACTATATAAGTCATTACACTAATATGGTTGTAGTAAGGTAATTATATCGTTGTGGTTCGTAGTAATGTCGACCGTTTATATAATAGCAGTTTATATTAAGGTCATACGTATCGGCCTATAGCAACCATATAAGTCATTACACTAATATGGTTGTAGTAAGGTAATTATATCGTTGTTGTTCGTAGTAATGTCGACCGTTTACATAATAGCCGTTTATATTAAGGGCATACGTATCGGCCTATAGCAACCATATAAGTCCTTACATTAATATGGTTGTAGTAAGGTAATTATATCGTTGTGGTTCGTAGTAATGTCGACCGTTTATATAATAGCCGTTTATATTAAGGTCATACGTATCGGCCTATAGCAACCATATAAGTCATTGTAGTAAGGTAATTATATCGTTGTGGTTTGTAGTAATGTCGACCGTTTATATAATAGCCGTTTATATTAAGGGCATACGTATCGGCCTATAGCAACTATATAAGTCATTAAACTAATATGGTTGTAGTAAGGTAATTACATCGTTGTGGTTCGTAGTAATGTCGACCGTTTATATAATAGCAGTTTATATTAAGGTCATACGTATCGGCCTATAGCAACCATATAAGTCCTTACATTAATATGGTCGTAGTAAGGTAATTATATCATTGTGGTTTGTAGTAATGTCGACCGTTTATATAATAGCCGGTTATATTAAGGGCATACGTATCGGCCTATAGCAACCATATAAGTCATTACACTAATATGGTTGTAGTAAGGTAATTATATCGTTGTAGTTCGTAGTAATGTCGACCGTTTATATAATAGCCGTTTATATTAAGGTCATACGTATCGGCCTATAGCAACCATATAAGTCATTGTAGTAAGGTAATTATATCGTTGTGGTTTGTAGTAATGTCGACCGTTTATATAATAGCCGTTTATATTAAGGGCATACGTATCGGCCTATAGCAACCATATAAGTCATTACACTAATATGGTTGTAGTAAGGTAATTACATCGTTGTGGTTCGTAGTAATGTAGACCGTTTATATAATAGCCGTTTATATTAAGGTCATACGTATCGGCCTATAGCAACCATATAAGTCCTTACATTAATATGGTTGTAGTAAGGTAATTATATCGTTGTGGTTTGTAGTAATGTCGACCGTTTATATAATAGCCGTTTATATTAAGGTCATACGTATCGGCCTATAGCAACCATATAAGTCATTACACTAATATGGTTGTAGTAAGGTAATTATATCGTTGTGGTTCGTAGTAATGTCGACCGTTTATATAATAGCCGTTTATATTAAGGTCATACGTATCGGCCTATAGCAACTATATAAGTCCTTACACTAATATGGTTGTAGTAAGGTAATTATATCGTTGTACCCCAGCAAGTATCTACGAACCCCTTCAAGTGCTTGTATGCATTTTGGTCGGAGGCGCCCGTAAAATATCCCCTTTGCTCGAGCAAGGTCAACATGACATTTGTGATTTGAAAGTTTCCCGCCCGGATTCGGGGAGGAACGATGGCACTCGCGTACCCTTGATTAGGAAGAACTCTTGGGACCGCTCTTGGCGGTGGCGGAGGAGGGTTTGGAATAGGATTGTTGTCATTTGCGTGGGCCGGACGGCCTCGACTTGGAACTTGAGGTGGTATAACCTCGTCGGGATCAAGATCCTCTACCTCCTCCCCCGCGTTCACATTGCCAAGAGGGTCGTTTGCATTGAGAGCCATAGTACCTGAATGATTGACACAACAAAATTAGTAAACAAGAAGGAAAGAGAAGCAAAACACAAAACTAACTAAACCGATAGTCAACACCGTAAGCTCCCCGGCAACGGCGCCAAAAAGTTGATCGCGGCCGTCTCAACACTACACAATGGTAGTAAGAGTGGGTAGCAATAACTAATACCCGAATAGTGGATCGGCGTCGAATTTCCACAGGGAGCTTGGAATGGAGTTGTATTGCCGGTTTAGTTTAGAATTGCGTTTGTACTTCTAATTGCACTCCTAACATTTTGAGGGGTTTTTTAGTATTTTTAAAACACTTTTTGTAACCTAAGATTAAAGCTAAATATGACTAGAAAATATGCTAAGTGTGCTTGATATGGGAAAAAGGCACTAGGGTTGTGACACTACCTAGGTGGCTAGCTAACGGGTAGAAGCTACTAAGGGGAGATTGATAAATCTGGGTTTAGTGCTATAGCCGTTACAAAAGTGCACTCATTCTCACACCTCTCGGTAGAGAGAACGATTTTGCCCAATTGACTCTCTCGAGACCAATTAGGTAGGCCAATTAGACCGGGCAACTAGGGCTCAAGTAGGGTAATTACTCTTTCGAGGTTTAACCCGTTAATTGGAACTACAATTCTCATGGGTCCATCCCAATTCCTTGTTGGGTTAACTTTTAGGGTCATATGACTCTCTCTCTCAAGAAGAGTTAGACCCGCTAAGCTTGAATTCATGTTTGCAACCACAAATTCTAGATTGAAACACAAAATCAACCCAAATAACAAATACCCAATCTCAATCTCACCCTAGAATGCAACACCCATTAACTACCCACACTAGGGTTGAGCCACAACCCTAGCTAATGGGTTTAGCTAGACATAATTAAAGAAGAAACAATAGAAATAGATGATGAAATGAACATAATAATTGATTACTACTTAAAATCTATGATATTCAAGAGTAAAATTGCCAAATTAGGCTACAAAATACTTCTCACGAGCGCAGCTCTCGTTCAGTAGTTAAAATCTGACCTAAAAATGTCAAAAAGATCTATTTATACCGAGCTAGAAAATCTGGACAAAAATGCCCCTGCGGGGTAGGCGCGGACCGCGCAAAAAGGGAGCGCGACCGCGTTGGCTTTTGGACTCTTTGAACTCTGTTCTCTTAAGTTGGGACTGCGGACCGCGCAGAAATGGAGCGCGGCCGTGTTTCAGGACGAGCGTGGACCTCGTAAAAAGGGCGCGCGGCCGCGTGGCAGTACTTTGGCAAAAACACCATCTCTCTGAATCTCATCTACGCGGACCGCGTAAAAAGGAGCACGGACCGCGCAGATTGCCCTTTGAATGACCCAGTCTCTGAATCTCCTAGCGCGGCCGCGTGGCAAATCAGTGCGGTCCGCGCTAGGTCTTCTTGTTCCCCACTTCAATTGGTCTTTGACACTTGCCAGGTTTCACTCCGTTTTGAGCCGATCTTTGACATTTGTCATCTTGTCGCTCAAACCTGCAATCAAGCACAACTTGTAAGGATTTTCGGGTTATTTTGTGGCAATTCATAACAAAAGCAATAGCAAGTAGGGGTATAATCATGCTACAAATGTAACTTATCGTATACATATCTACCTTGGGATTGTTTAATCGATACCCCCAAAATTTCGCTTTTGGAGTTGATCCACCCATGGTCTTTTGGCGCTCCATCTTCAAAGTTTCAACAGGTTTCTTGCTTCTTCCTCTTCTTCTTTTTCCATAATCGTAATCTTAACTTTCGTTTATCCTACTCTTCATCGTTTTGCCTATAATCATAAGCCTAATATGATGGCTCCAGTCGGAAGAAAAAATTGCGTTAGAACTTTACCTTTGGATATACTAGGCAACCTTCCTGATGATGTTATTGATCATATTCTTATATTGATGCCTTTACAAGATGCTGTTAGAACAAGCATCTTATCAAGGAAATGGAGATATACTTGTTGTAGAATTCCACAACTAACTCTTGATCGAACCCTTTGGAAAATGCACCAACCTGCTTACTTTGAAACTATAATCCGCCATATTTTGAACCATCATCGAGGACCTGTTAAACACTTTACCCTCTTAATTCCGTATCCGGAGCAATTTTCTTATTTTATACAGTTGTTAGGGTTTCTCATTGAAAATGGTATTGAACATCTCAATATTAAATTTCCGTATAGGACGACACCATACAAATTGCCTGCTTTATTTTTCAAATGTGTGCTTTTGAGGCACCTATCTCTTGAAGATTGTTCAATAAACCATCCGACAGCCTACACAAGATTTGATAGGTTACTTTGCCTTAAGCTATACAATGTTACAATCGAGTACACATTGTTTGGAACCTTAATCTCTCAGTGCCCGTTGCTCGAGCAATTGGTGCTTCTGCTCTCAGATAATCAGTCTGGTGTCATTTTTATTGATGCCCCCAAATTGAAGTACCTTGACTTCACAGGCAGAGTATGGGCTATCAGTTTAAGAAATGTTCCTCTTCTAGCACAAGTATCGTTTGCTTTTAGGGGAGGCTTAGTCCTGGAAGCAATACCTGACTATACTAGGGTTCTTGAGTCTTTATCTGCGGTGGAGCATCTCCATTTGGATAACCATATCCTCAAGGTAAATGTGGCTTTTTCATAGATGGATTATATTGTGGTCTATGTGCCATCATTTTTATTTGGGATGTTCTTTCTAGTTAATGGCTGCAGGTGCAGGAGATGTACCGACTAATCTCCCCTTTCTTGTTGGCTGTGTCAAAAATCTTTACCTTTCTGGTCTTTATCTCGGTGAATTGTATTACGTTGCCTGTGCTTTGTCTTTGATGAAAAGCTTCCCATGTTTAGAACATATGGAAATCAAGGTTACTCTATTACTTAATCATTTGGTTATATTCTTATTCTCATTCCATAGTGACTTCTTAGGTGCTGAAATCATTTGGTGTTTTTTTTTTTAATTATTTCGTAGGTGGAATCTTGTTGTGTACCTATGGCACGTGATAACATTGATTTGGAAGCAAGTTTTATAAAAACAACATTCATCAACCTCAGAAAAATTGTGATTAGGAGGCTTCGAGGGATAAGTCCTCACATGCAACTGTTGAAGCTTCTTGTGGCAAAGTCTCCGGCTCTTGCGAAAATCACAATCGAGGCGTTGACGAATGTAGATTATAAAGTTCTCAGATCAGCAATTGAGAATTCTGAATTTAGGTGTGCATCACCTGTTGCTGAATTTGTATCGAAATATTAGTATAATTGTGGTTTTTTAAACAATTCTGATAAATTGCATTTTTGGATAAATTCTGGTACATGGCATGGTTTGATTGCGTGTTTTGACAATCCTGCTATGCCATGTTTTGACAATTATGTTACATGGCGTGTTTTGACAATCATGCTATGCCATGTTTAATACAATTATGTTTGTTGGCTAGTTTTAATTTTCTTGTTTCGTGATGTGAATCTTTCATAATGCCATGTGTATTTGTTAACATGACTGCTTAATGCTTCAGCTTGAAGTCACTAAGCATGGTATTTGTTTAAATGTCATTAATGCTTAAGCTTGAAGCTTAAAACGGAAATATCTATGTGCTCTAATTGTGCTTCTGAAGATGAGTTGATCCTTGGCCTAGTAAGAAGATGAAGTTTTACTAGAATCCTCTACTAGATCCTTGGCCTAGTAAGAAATGCATGATGTATTTGTTACTGTAACTAAGATAGTGATCAAGTTTAATTTCCTACTTTTGCAGTAGACCATATTGAGATCATTAATGAATTTGTCATTTTTATTCTCAAACAAAGTTCAAAAATGTGATAAAAGTATATGGAGTAACAAAATATCCATAATTTTATATTTAACATTAGGTCACACAAATGATAACAGTTTTTAAAAGATATAGTTAAAGGATATTCTTTTCAAATTCATGCAAAATCAATAGATCAAATTCTTATGTAAAATTGAACGATCTTTTAACCTTAATAACAAGCACTCATTCTTGTATTCTTTAATTCAATATTTATGTACAAAAAAATAAGTACATATTATATTCTTTAATTCAATATCTAATTCTAGAAATATTTAATAGTCCATACCCAACCACTATATATAATAGTCCATACCCAACCACACACAACTTTTAAACCCTAACTCTTACCAAAACCCTTGAACCAAACAATCCCCATCCGACGAAGATATGAATCCATCTTTTGAAGTTCTGATGAAGGATTCATACATAAAGCAAGATTATATGGTAAATGAGCTCTTTTTTTTTCATTTAAAATTCTGTTTTTTTAATGCTTGTGATTTTCGACTTGGTTTCCATACCCAACCACTATATATAATAGTCCATACCCAACCACACACAACTTTTAAACCCTAACTCTTACCAAAACCCTTGAACCAAACAATCCCCATCTGACGAAGATATGAATCCATCTTTTGAAGTTCTGATGAAGGATTCATACATAACGCAAGATTATATGGTAAATGAGCTCTTTTTTTTTCATTTAAAATTCTGTTTTTTTTTAATGCTTGTGATTTTCGACTTGGTTTTTGAAGAGGGGCACATCTGGGTTTTGAAGAGGGGCACATCTGGTTTCAACCAAAAAAAATTGAGTTTCAACCAAATCCAGTTTGAAACAAACAGATCTGGTTGTAATAAAATATCAAACAGACTGTTTTTTTAATTTTTTTTATTAATCTCTCAACCAACCAAGTATACATAAAAAAATTGAGTTTCAACCAAATCCAGTTTGAAACAAACAGGTCTGGTTGTAAGCGGAGATAGTTCTTTTTTTTCTCTCAAATCCAGTTTGAAACAAACAAATCTCTCAATTTTTTTTTCTTTTTGTTTGCAGCATATTCCAAAATATTTTTACGAACACCTTCCTGAATCACATAGCACAACGGTTCTTCACTATGATGGCGAGCCTTGGTTTATGGAAATTAACATGGGTAAGCGGGGATGGTTCAAAGACGGTTGGAAATATTTTGTGATGAATAATAACATCAAGCGGGGTTGGTTAATTAACTTTGATTTGGTCGAAATTACAGAATTCTGTGTTATCTTCCAATTGCACGTGACAGGCCGAGGAACTCTCCAAGATCCCGTTGAAATTAACTAGTTATGTTTTGTCTTCCCAGTTTGTGTTGTTTTTAACTTTTGTTAGCTTTTTTTATGTAATATGTACTTTTATTTTCCAGTTTGGTTATTATGTAATGTGTATTTTGATTTCGGACTCTTTTGATTTTCCAGTTATCAAATTGGTATATCACTTGGTATCATTTCATTGCCCTAACTACAAACCCTAACTATATAGTTGGAATGTGAATAGTTTTTAGTTCAAAAAAGGGTTGGCAACTGAAATAATAAATGCAAGTCAACTAACACCAAATTTCCCCTGAAATAAATGCAATTCAACTAACATCATTAATTACGACAATTCAAACAAAACCAGATAGTGTGGCCAAAAATAGGTTGTTTTTTTCACTGACAGAAAATTAGGATGTTTGATACTGGCTTGGCCCCTGTAAATATGGTCACATACTCAAAGACTAAAGACCTAAAACACTCACAAACCCTAGTTTACTCTTCTACTAGCAGTGACGACATATCTTACTCTTCTACTTCTAGTGATATTGAAGAAGAGATTCCTCCAACTTTTGAAGTGATTATGACTGATTCATGCACTTAAAATTCAACCTAATTCTACCTACACACTACTAAAACGGTTGGGAATAAAATAAATGCTTCATAGTAACTAAATGTGAGTATTTTAGTTCTTAGTTTGAACTGATTATAATGTTATGAAGTCTTTCACTTCTAATCACATTTTCTTAGTGTAGTCCGATAAAATGAAGTAAGAATAAAATGAAGAAATATTTAACAATGATAATTATTATCTCACACGTTTAAATTATTACAAAACAACGTCAAAAAATTCAAAAAAATCTATATCAAATCAAATTAAATAAGATTCAAACTTAAATCATCTCAAACTAAACGGTCAAGTCTTCTATCTCCCAGTCTGCTTCATCGTTAAGATCAGGCAAGCTACTGTGTGCTTGTACTGTTGCATCATCTTGCTGTATAGAGTAAATAACACTAATAAGCAATGTATTTTTCGGAAAAAATATAATAATAATTTGTTATACTTACCTCAATTCCTTCCGCTAGCCCAGTATTTCCACCACCTCTACCACCACCTTTACCACGCCTCTACCACGGCCTCTACCACCACATCTACCACCACTTCTACCACACTCCTGCCAACACCTCTACCACCACCTCTACCACCAACTCTACCCTCCTAATTACCTCTAACTCCACTTCCACCAGCTGTTTGTGAACTTCTAAAGTATGAATCAATTCGCCCTCTATATCTATTAACCTTGGACGTCCACGAGAAGCTACGTATCTAGGATCTCTTTATATTTCTTCCTTCACCATCACCCTCACCCTCACCCACCAACCACATGCGTATCTTCAAATTCCCAATCTGGAATTATCATTTGATCATCATCCCAATTCAAAAGGTCATGCTCCAATCTGTTCAAATGATACTTAATATACGCCTTCATGCACTTTAGTTCCAATGCTATATCACAAACCCGTTCAAAATGATTTAATAGTTCCATGTACATCATGTATTCAGAAGTCATACGTGGGTAACCTCCAAGAAAGAAACGTTTCAAGTGCGGACAAACAACATCTTTTCTCCACCTTCTCAATATATACCTCTCATTAACGTTATTAATCCTCTTATGAGACAACACCTTAAGTATATGGCAGCATAGAATACCTCTTGTTTCAAACCACTTGCAGCTGCAACTTAGATATTCGCCAATAGGTGTATATTCAACCGCGAATACAAATGGATCTCTAGTGTTAAAACTCCTGAACGAATAATCTGAGATAATGTAATTCTCCACCCCAGCTGTTGCTTGATGGTCTTCAGGGGAGCTGATTTCACAGTGGTACAGTTTCCTTAACTGTACTTGAAAAAATTCAAACACTTCACGAGTATAACATGTTTGAAATTTTCCCTCCCATGCAAATTCAGATAAACATTTTGGTTCAAAGCACCTTGACCTATATTCAGCTTCCAATTCTTTCTCGAACTTAGCTCTTATGACTAACTCATATTGCTGAACAAATAGCTTCAAAGTGCTTTGCCGGTTGATGAATCCGTCAAAGAAAGCATGCATTCCTTCACTTCTTTGTGTGGACAACATCCCAGCCCAAAAGTGGTCATTTAGGTATACCGGAACCCATTTCTCCTTCTCCAAATAAAGCTTATAAAACCAATCCCTTTCCTCTAAGTTATATTTTTCAATAAAATCAGTCCATCGTCTCTCAAACTCAGCAACGTTAATGCTATCAAGGACTAAAGCCTTAAATTCTACCTTTGCAATCTTACCATCAAGAACTCCGCTTAACTTCGTAGGCAACTTTGCGAATATGTGCCATATACAATATCTATGTATTGTATTTGGCATCATAGCACTGATGGCAGCCTTTATACTATCACATTGGTCAGTCATGATAGCTAATGGATGAACATTGTTTAGAGCCCCAAGCCATGTAGATAGCACCATTTTGTAACTTGTTATATCCTCACTAGACATAAGAGCACATCCCAAAAGTATGGACTGCGTATGCTGATTGACACCAACAAATGAAGCAAATGGCATATTGTATCGATTCACAAGGTATGTGGTATCAAGGCATATTACATCATGGAACTCCTCATATGCAACCTTAGAGTGTGAATGAACCCATACGACATTACGAAGTCGACCAAAACTATCCACATCTACGGAGTAGTAAAATTCCCTATCTTTTTGCTGCATGTCACTGAAGAACTTGAGTAAGGATTGTGCATCCCCTTCTTGCAACTGAAGCTTTCTACTCTTCAAGATATAATTTCTACAGTCCTTTGGTGTACAACCCAGATTTTCGGGGCCACCAGCAAGTACTTCAGCGACTCTTATATTTTTTGAGGGTCTTAAGCCAGCAATATCTTTGGCTGCAAGAGTTCTCTTAAGAGACTTGCTAAGCGATCTTTGTCCAGCCATCAATCGCGATAGTGCTGGTTCCAATTGATGATTATGTTTTTTTACCACCTTTGAAACACGCCATGAACCATTCTCCTCCAAAATTCTATTTATTCTAGCACGGCAGTTCTTCCTCTTGGTAACATGCTTATTCCTTGGTTTCCTAGACCTATCACAACCATATTGCACATACCTAACAATATCACCACCTTTTTTGTTGGACGTTCTTTTGACAATGCAAAAACCCGATAATCTTGCATGTTCTTTGTAAAAATCAAACAGAACATCCTTACTACTGAACCGCATCCCAGTAATTGAACCAATTATAAGATCTTCTTCATTGAACTCATTAGGCATTTCCCTGTCCTCTCCAACTTCTCCCTCTTCCTCTAAATAATGGCCGTCGTAATCATCATCATCATCATCAGCAGCAGCATCGTCAACAGGATTTTCTCCATCATTGAAGTTGCCGTCTGAATCAATGTCGATCGATTCATCTTCATTCATCAAACTGTCGTCCGAATTCAACCCTAATGATATGTGTAATGCATTCCTTAGTTGATCCGACCTAGTTTCTAGACTGTTATTCGGGTTTAATGGGTCCAAACTAGTTTCTCGGTTAGTATTCATGTTTAGGTTAAGGGAAGTGTGGTGAATTATGTGTTTAATGAAAGCTATCTTAACATAAGTATATGGTATGATATATACTTAATAGACCTTTGATCTTCCCATCCGTATAAATTGCATTTAATAAAAAAAATACGTAATTGTATTTAACAAAAATACGTAATTATATTTTAAAAAAAACGTAATTGAGCGTATGTACGAAGGCTGCCATCCGTATATACGAAGGCTTTTTATCTTCCCATGCTGAGAGAATGATGATTTATGGGATCAATGTTTTGGAATAATCAAAAGTTATTAACTAATTTTGGAGGGAAATATTTTGGAGGGAAAAAAGGGCCATTAAGCCAAACGGAAAAATAAGGGCATTACTGGCATTTCACGGGTGTGGTCATTTTTGGGCCACGCTGAGTTTGGCCGAATAGCAGCACTCTTTTTAATACTCCATCCGTTTCAATTTATGTGAACCCATTTGACTGGTCACAGAGTTTAAGAAAAGAGAGAAGACTTTTGAACTTGTGGTGTAAAATGAAGCATATATATTTTGTGTGGCTATAAATCATTGCATAAAGGTAAATTGTTTCCAAATAGGGAAAGAGGTCATTCTTTTTGGCACGGACTAAAAAGGAAATATGTTCACATAAATTGAAACGGAGGGAGTAAAAGATTTTTCGTTTCATGATAACTTATTCATCTCAACACAAATATTTTTGCTCGGAAAATTGTTCTTTCTCTATCCTACTCCCGGTCTAGCAGGAACGACACTTGGAGTAGTTGGGAACAAGTTATCCCGAGATTATTATAATATAGAAAAAAATAATAACAGAATTATTTAGTGATTTTTTATCGAAAGATAATTGGTTCATTAGACTAAAAATAGGATATAGGAATATAATATGAACATGTGTTTGGTGTATACCAGATAAGTTGGGATAAACTTGTATTTTCAATTTTAACTTGGATGGTTTAAATGACTTTGGGAGAAGGGCACCTCTTATCATTTTAGTTTTTATCCTGGAATTAATTAGTCTCGGAATATTATCCCACTCTCTCAATGTGGGATAGAGTAATACTTAATTATTGGATTAACTAATCCGAAAATTACTAAACCCGAATTCAAAAAAATTCAATAAAATGGGAGATCGAGATTATTATCCCTTATTTCACATACCAAACGAACTCTTAGGCTGTTGAATGATTCACGATCAAATGAGAAAATCAAACTTAGGGAAGAGGTTCAATAAGATAAGTTAGTCGGAGTTCTGGATATGCATAGCTTGTATAGAGCATAAGCTTTAACTAATATGTACAATTTTTATATTATAGATATAATGTATTCTGGTGTAATAGGTAATCTATATTATTTTCTCCGGTTACTAGTTCCACTTGTTACAGACGGTTATTATTATTTAAATAATCTGGTGCAAAAATTATTTCACAAACAATGCATAGAGGTTAAACTCAACAACAACAACAACAACAACAACGACCCAGTGTAATCCCACTAGTGGGGTATGGGGAGGGTAATGTGTACGCAGACCTTACCCCTACCCCAAGAGGCAGAGAGGCTGTTTTCAGGAGACCCTCGGCTCAAGAAGACGACAAGAGACGATATATTAGTACCATCAATAGAGTCATAATAAAATAACAGCAATATAGGAAATACGAAATAGATGTCAAGTACAATAATAACCGATAGATAAAGCCATGCATCAATAGATAACCACTAGCATCATAAAACTAAATCCTAACTGTCTAGTCCTACTCGGGAATACCGTAGAAATATTTGCAACTTCCTCCTAACCTACAACCTTAATGCTCGACCTCCACAATACCCTGTCAAGGGCCATGTCCTCAGTAATCCTAAGTCGCTCCATGTCCTGCCTGATCACCTCTCCCCAATACTTCTTGGGCCACCATCTACCTCTCCTCGTGCCCATCACAGCCAGTCGCTCACAACTCCTCACCGGTGCATCAGTTCTCCTCCTCTGAATGTGCCCGAACCACCTGAGTCTTGCTTCCCGCATCTTGTCCTCCATGGGGGCCACACCCACCTTCTCCCGAATATCTTCATTTCTAATCTTATCCATCTTAGTATGCCCACACATCCACCTCAACATCCTCATCTCTGCTACTTTCATCTTCTGGATATGTGAGTTCTTAACCGGCCAACACTCAGTCCCGTACAACATGGCAGGCCTAACTACTGCTCTATAAAACTTACCTTTTAGCAACAGTGGCACTTTCTTGTCACACAAGACTCCTGGACGCTAACCTCCACTTCATCCACCCCACCCCTATATGATGTGTGACATCCTCGTCGAGCTCCCCATTCCCCTGAATAACCGACCCAAGGTACTTGAAACTACCCCTCTTGGGAATGGCTTGAGAGTCAAGCCTCACGTCCACTCCCACTTTCGTCGGCTCGACGTTGAACTTGCACTCTAGGTATTCCGTCTTAGTCCTGCTCAACTTGAAACCCCTAGACTCAAGGGCCTGTCTCCAAACCTCCAGCCTCTTATTGACGCTGCCTCGTGTCTCATCAATCAGAACTATGTCATCAGCAAATAACATACACCATGGCACCTCCCTTGAATATGATGAGTTAGTGCATCTATCACCAGGGCAAATAGGAATGGGCTGAGCGCAGACCCTTGGTGCAGCCCCATAACAACTAGAAAATGCTCTGAATCGCCTCCTACTGTCCTAACCCGAGTCTTAGCTCCATCATACATGTCATTAATCACCCTAATGTAGGCAGCCGGAACCTCTTTAGCCTCCAAGAAGCTCCATAGAACCTCCCTAGGAACCTTGTCGTACGCTTTCTCCAGATCAATAAACACCATGTGGAGATCCTTCTTCCTATCCCTGTACTGTTCCACCATCCTCCTAATAAGGTGGATAGCTTCTGTGGTAGAACGCCCCGACATGAACCCGAACTGGTTGTATGAAATAGGCACCGCCCTTTGCACCCTCATTTCTACCACTCTCTCCAAACTTTCATGGTATGACTCAGTAATTTGATACCCCTATAATTGTTACAACTCTGGATATCACCTTTGTTCTTGTACAACGAACCATTGTACTCCACCTCTACTCCTCCGGCATCCTATTCGTCTCGAATATACCATTAAATAGCCCAGTAAGCCATTCCAAGCCTGCTCTACCCACATACCTCCAAAGTTCAACCGGAATTTCGTCAGGCCCGGTAGCTCTGCCCCTACTCATCTTATGCATTGCCTCCATGACCTCCTCGACCTCAATGGGCCTACAATAACTAAAGTCTTGGGGACTTCCTGCATTCCTCAATTCACCTAGAGCAATATCCTGATCCCTTACTTCATTTAGAAGTTTCTGAAAGTAGGTCTGCCACCTCCTCTTAATCTGGTCATCCCCCGTCAAAACTTTGCCGTCCTCATCTTTGATGCACCTCACTTGGTCCAGATCCTGATCCCTCCTCTCTCTCGCCTTAGCCAGCCGGAATAACTTCTTCTCCCCGCCTTTGTCCCCTTGTTCCTCATACAGACGAGCAAAAGTCGCAGTCTTAGCCTCCCAGACTGCCAGCTTCGCCTCCTTCCTTGCTACCTTATATCTCTCACTGTTTGCTCTCCTTTCCTCCTCGCCAATGCTCCCTCTAATCGCAGGTACGCCGCCTTCTTCGCTTCCACTTTGCCTTGGACAACTGCATTCCACCACCAATCATAAATATAAATTTATGAAGCTGAATATACGTAACACTGTAGTTACATTAAGGCTAACACCTAGAAAATGAGAAATCTTTGTTTCAACTTTTATTATTGTTATTATTAATTTAGTCCTTTACTTTCCTTCGCTTTTTAATGGAAGACTTAAATTTAAACAACAACTAATTTTCTATTTAAGATGAAACACAAACGCAATCCTACCTCAAGCTCCTTGATGTACTCCCTTCGGTTCATAATAAGTGATTAGTTTGCTTTTTTATTTTGGTCCAAAATAAGTTCCCATTTATATAATCAAGAAAAAATTCAATTTGTTTTTTCAAAATTACCCTTATGTATGTATCCCTAAAAAGTCATTTACTCCTCACATTTGAGAAGAGAAGTAAGTACTACTATAATTATGGTGCAACATTTAATGAAGGGTAGAATTTAGTATTTCCTTAATGGGTATGCCCAAAGCAAATTGATCACTTATTGTGGACCGGAGAAAGTATTTTTTTTAGCTCTATTCCGCTTGATTCTTCATTTTCTTTTCTAAATCTTTCTTCTAAAAAGAAGCAAAAAGTTCTCGGAATAAGGTGTACAATAAATAAAAAGAGAAAGGTGCTAAATGCTTGTCCCAGATATATATATATATATATATAACCTAAAGAATTAATTTTCAATATGTTCACTACCATTTGACCTTGATTTTTTGCCAATATCAACTGATGATAATAGAGTGACCCTACATAAAATAGTCAGAACCCGCTGGCATTAGCAAGGAGTTAGATAATAAAATAATAAAGTCAAGGCGTCAAGCAATTTCACTTCTTGATTACTCCCTAATTAATTTTCTCAAACGACAGTATTAGGGAAAACAAACCTGAACTACCTCTCTAAATAAAAATGGACATGTGATGAGTATTTTATCTTTTTATCAGAGTATAACTATAAAAAAATCTATTAAACAAATTAGAGGAGAATCAGAAAGAGATTCAGAATCTAGCAGTTTTAACTTATGAAATTGTGTATAGTCTTTTAGGCTTTTGTGAGGGATGTTTAGCCTTAAGACTGTACGAAAAGGTGAGATCCTTTTAAGGTTCCAAAGAATCAAGAAAAAACAATTTAAAACCAACTCCGACGAGTATAAGATTGCAATCAAATTTTGATTGCAATTTGCATGCATATATAAGATTCTTTTTCTAACACGTTCTGCCTTTTGGGTATATTCTACAATAAAAATGACATTGCATTTTTTATGAATAAATATGCGAATGCACAATGGTATAGGAAACTATTATCGAAGCTGCGGTGTATACAGCGCACATAGGAGAGTTGTATTTTGTTTTATAGGCTGCATAATTAAAGTTGTCTAGTTAATTGATTAACATTGCATTACACTCTAATTCTGTATTGTTTATTCAGATAATCTATTTTAGCTAGATGGTGGACTTTTGGGACTTTAGGATTATTTTAGTTTCATTTCTTTTACGTACGTGATCATTAGAATAATTATAGCAGGAAAACTTAAGATTAATCATGCTTTGTTGAGTTTGTCCTGTATGTAACATACATGCAGAAACACGCTTTGTTTGAATATTGAGTAGATGTAGTTTAAATTAAATAGATACATATTTAAGGGGACAGTTATAACAACAACTACGCTTCAGTCCGAAACAAGTTGGGGACTGCACAAAGAAAAAAACAACATAAATAGTTGCTTAATTATGTGCATAATATACAAGAAGAATCATGCTTACTTATTAAATACTAAATAAAGGAGCCTGAATCATTTTTCCAAGTTAAGGCTTCTCTGTGGATCATGCATATTTCCGCTACATATATATGTGTGTCTATGTAACGAATTAAGTCAATATCAAATATTTATCTATGTTTGATTAGAAACATAGAATGTAGCCAATAATAGATGCTAAATCAACATTAGGAAATTGCAATTATAGGAAATGAAGACGATGTTTAACAAGATTAATTTGATGATATGTATAGAACCGGCCTTACGAAAGTTTGATACTGCTTCAAGTAATTTAATATTAGTCAGATATTGTTTTGACAACTATGAAAGTGAAGAGATAAGGAGGCCACTAGATTTTGGGTTGTTAATAATTTAGAATTTTTTTTTTTTTTTTTGTAATTATTATCTCAGCAATCTTCAAGAGCAGGTTGTAATAATAATTTATGTTATCATATTACTAATAAATACTAATTATTCTCCTAATCATTTTTGTGTCCCTTGGCTCTTCAAGGTTTCTGCGACCCTTTGCTTATAATGAGCGGCCTAATTATCCTCTAATGAAATATTGAAAGCATTTTGAACTTGAGAAGATGGATAACTTTTGGAAACGTTGAAAAAGAATCATAAAAAGTACTATAAAATCAATATATTCATAGTAAATTAATTGCATGTCGGAATAAAGATAGTTAAATTAATTACCGACCACAGAAGAAACTTGAGGCATGCAAAGATATAAAGATCCTCTTTTGTTTTTCCTCAAAGAAGTTGCGGTCCTTCCTCTATTGGGTTGTTTTGCAAAATATGACGTTAAAAGCATACTATAGGCATGGATTTCCCATATACTTAAGACAAATATCAAATAAAAATATAGTGCATCAAATTGAATTAAGTTTACCTTATACCATTCAAAAAATTTGCTTATAATAATTTCAACCTAGTCTAATATTAATTTATCTCCTTTATCTAATTAATTTATATTTTTGGATACGATTTTTTCCACGATATTTAATTATTTATTTAATATTAAACTTTTTAAATCAACTTAAATTTAGTTATTAAATAACTCTTTATTTGAATTATGTAAAAAATTCTAATATTCATAATTTTAAATCAATTAAGATTTCAATAAATTATTTACTTATCTGAAGTTTGTACCATAATTATAATACCTTCCATGTTAATTTTTTAATATTTAAAATTTTAAAATCAACTAAAATTTTATTTATTAAACTTTATATCATATTTGAAGCTACACTCAATAATTATTTTGACTTGCAAACATTATCTATTATAAATGTATAGAATTTACTCAATAATTTTACAACAACATACAATCAATAATTATTTTTCTATTAATGTGTGCAAACTTGAAACAATAAGGATGAAATAATAGAAGATAAAATATATTCTAAATGAGTTATTGTTAATTATTTTTATTTTTACAAATATTCTAACAAATGACAACTCCCAATATTTTTTATACATTAGTTTATTATTGTAAATTATTCATTTTTAAAGCCTATATTTCCACTTCTTAATTTTTTTCATAGGAGCTAAAGGACAACCTCATCGTGATAAAAGTATTTCTTTTATTTGTTTGTTCGATATTAAGGCATAAAAATAACAATAATGTTCATAAGATATTTTTACAAAACTCTAAGGACTTTCGTTGGGTTGGATTTGGGAGTATGTTTTTAGAAAGTTAAACATTTTAGTTTTATTACACTACTCAAAGACATTGTTTAATAATACTTATGTAATTTTTTTAAAAGTATTTACTCCCTCTGGTTCACAATAAGTGACCAGTTTACTTTTTCATTTTGATCCAAAATAAGTGTCCAGTTATGTAATCAAGAAAAAATTCAATTTGCTTTTACTCTTTTACCCTTATGTGCATATCCCTAAAAAGTTTTCTCACTCCTCACTATAACTATGTGACTAATATTTAATAAGGATAGTTTAGTCATACTAGGTATTTTTGTATATGATTTAGCATTTTCTTAATGGGTGTGTTAAAAAGAAACTGGTCACTTATTGTGAACCGGAGGGAGTACTTATTGACATAAGAAACATGCGCAAAGTGCTTACCCTAAGACTAGTAAGTTTAATACTCCCTCCGGTCCAAAATAAGTGATTTTTTGGATGTTTTCATACAGATTAAGAAATCCACCTTTTAGCATTAATTAGCAATGGAATTGTCCATATTAACCTTTACTATATCACATAAACACTCCTAACACATATTCCAACACTATTTACTCCAAGGACAATGTAGGAAAAAAATAATTCATTCATTCTTGAAATCTGGAAAAATCACTTATTTTGGACCACAAGAAAAAGGCCAAAAAATCACTTATTTTGGACCGGAGGAAGTAATAAGAACATTAAAAGTCAAACCCATCAAGTTTAAATCTTGATCCGCATCCATATGCACAAGCATATTATTATATCAATTAGATATCCTAATCCTTGTAATTAAGCCCCTCTTCTGCCGAAAAGGGGAAAAAACACAAAACCAGAAATGGTTAGGAGATATTGTTTTGTGTTTCATGTTTAGCATATGAAGAGATAAATTACTAGTAATACTACTTTCTTGCCTGAAGCGAATTTAAGAATATTGCAACAGAGATATAGGCAATTCAAATACAATATGTAATTTAGACATAAGAAATTGCTAAACTAATTTAGTACTTAGAAAAGATTGAATAACATGTCGAAGACTTATCTCGATCTATTGAATTGATAATGTAACTTGATATCCTTCATCCCACAAATCAATATGCCGTGCAAATTACTATAAGTTGCTCATTAATTTGGAGTGGTCGAAGAGTATCCACACTTAATTTGTTTGTTTGAGTAATGATCAAAAAGTGTTAAATTGTTAGCTGCTTATGCTTATTCTCCGTATTTGAATAGGAACAGTTGCAATAAGTTATTTCAATTTGCATGTTACAATTGAAAGGCCACAACGCAACTTGTCTTATTGCTTACCCCTTTAACATGAAAATTCAATGCCAATTTTTTTTATTTTTTTTTTATTTTTTTTATTTTTTATTTTATATAATTTCTTTATCCTGTTCTCTTTCGGTGAATCAAAAAGACAAATGTGAATATTATCGAATCTAGAGGCCAACGGGCTTACGAGGAACACTTTTAGATATATTTAGGCTAGGAGTCTATAATTTTAATTCTTTTTTCCTTTTTAAGATGTATATGAGTATATATGTACCATTTTATTTTAGATCTAATCTAGGATTTATAAAATTGTTGACCCCAATGGACCCATAAGCTCATTGATCAAATTTGTGGCAAACAAATATTAAACATTAGCAATTTGTAAGAGGTAGCTATAGTGGATTCAATTGCATTTGAAAATTATGAAATGGTTATCCTTAATTTGTTCTAGCCGACTAACCATTGAGCTAAATGGAGATGTTATTGATAATTTTAAAATTGTGTTCGGTCTTCAAAAAGTAGAATAAAATATCAGTTGACCTTGGGATTTTATATTAATTTTTCACTTGGTAACTCTAGGAGGTTTCCAAAGGCTACATAACCATACTACGTACATTGAGTGTTGAGGTTTCCTTCAAGAACATTTTACTGATCAAGTAATTGATAGTGATGAATATTTTCATAATAATTATATGCACGTAGTACACATCTTTTCATATTTTTTTTAAACATTGTTTACTTTTCTCTTTTAAAAGGAAGAGGAATATGAATAATAAAAATGGAATTTATACCTAATGTATGGACTCACATCGGTGGTAGCGTGGCTATAAACTTGGGTAAACACATTCAACGTTATAGTTTTTTTCTTTTCTTATCAATCCATATATAAAGATTTTCCATGTTGACGATTTTCCTTCTGTATACGGTCAAAATCATATGCCTCCGATTCATAGGCTCGAGGGTCCATCCTAGACCCCAATCCGGGCGAGGTCGAGTTCGAGCCCGGTGGACCAGATTAGAGTTCGAAGACAGAACGCGATGCTCGAGAGATAGGAGTACGAGGAATATCAGGGCCAAGTATGCTCGACCCCGGAATAGTACCGTTATGAACTTGTAACAGAATGGGCTAGATTCCTGCCACGTCCCCAAGATCATGGCGCAAATCCCGGAATATGATTGTACGATTCCGTACTAGGCGGTTAGACAGCTGTACCAGAAATATTCCCTACTGTAAAAGAAATATTCCATATTTAGGATTTCCCTATTATATAAAAGGGAACCCAATCATTTCTAAACACACAATCACTGAGAAAAGAATATACTCTCTACTTTTTGCCTATTGTTCATCAACGTTGTCCTTTAGCTCTGTTGCTCTTGCTTTACTTTTCTTACTTTATTGCTCTTAGCCCGTCTCGAGGTCATCATCTCGAGGTCATTACTGTCAAGTAATATTGGTTGATTCACTTATCTCTTTCATTTCTACTTTATATTTCTTGATTATTAATCGGTATTGAACTAATCACATATCTTTAAAATCACAAATCAAATTTAATTATTACTCGTATTTTCGAGGTAAACAGTTTGGCGCCCACCGTGGGCTAAAGATAATAGTGATTATTTCTTTGCTGATTCTTATTACACACGTTACTTTTACACTTTTTCTTGTCAAGAATTTTTGATTTTCAGGCTGAAACATGTCTAGCTCACAAAATGCACCTATTCATGACAACGAAGGTCTCGGTAAAAACAACAATGTAGGGGTCGGTGTACCATCGGTAAACCCTTGGGAAGTGCCAAACATGGAACCAGTTGATGTTGGTTCTCACATTGTTATAAACACCAACTTAGGCACAGACCCCGAAGGGAGTGTACGCAGGTAAGCCCGACCAGGGGACCAAGGAACACCAGGAATAGGAGATGGGGGAGTCAGCCTCCAAGTGATATTCGAGTTGCTGCAGGCTCAGCAAATTGCCATCTAGCTGAACATGAAAACGATCGACATGCTGAGCCAACACCAGAAAGGTCAAATAAAAGCGGCTCGGGGACTGACCACACGATTATGAAGATGCTCGAAGAGCTCACCAAGAGGATCGAGTCCGGAGAAAAGAAAATTGAAGACAATGATAAGAAGGTGGAGACTTATAACTCCCGTGTAGACCAGATACTGGGGGCACCTCCAGTTTTGAAAGGACTAGATTCCAAAAAATTCATACAAAAACCGTACCCCCAAAGTGCGGCTCCGATGCCTCTTCCTAAAAAGTTTCGCATGCCCGATATACCCAAATATAACGGAACAACTGACCCTAACGAGCATATTACTTTATACACTTGCGGGATCAAAGGAAATGATTTGAATGACATCGAAATTGAATCAGTCTTGTTGAAAAAGTTCGGAGAAACATTGTCGAAAGGAGCCATGATTTGGTACCACAATTTACCTCCTAACTCTATTGAATCATTTGCTATGTTAGCAGACGCCTTCGTGAAGCACATGCCGGGGCCATAAAGGTGGCCACGAGGAAATCAAACGTCTTCAAAATAAAACAAAGGGATGACGAGATGTTGAGGGAGTTTGTGTCTAGGTTTGAGATGGAAAGAATGGAATTACCACCGGTCTCCGATGACTGGACAGTACAGGCCTTTATGCAAGGTTTGAACGAACGGAGCTCGATTGCCTCTCGATAGTTAAAGCAGAACTTGATCGAGTATCCAACTGTGACGTGGTCAGATGTGCACAACCGATACCAATCAAAAATCAAGGTCGAGGATGACCAGTTGGGAGCCCCCTCAGGTTCAGTTCATCCTAACAGGTTCGTGCCAAGCCCCCGAAGGATACGAATAGGGAATCAAGATCGAATAGGGAACGGTATCAACCATATGTCGATCGAAGAAACAATGGTTCAAGTCGGAACACTCCTCGGAACAATCGGAGAAACGATCGAGGTCAAAATTCTCGGGGACTCATGAGTAAAAACGGATTCGATAAGCATGCTGATCCCGCAGAAGTACCTCGATTATCAGAGTATAACTTCAGCGTAGACGCATCCGAGATTGTGTCAGCTATTGGAAGAATCAAAGACACCAAGTGGCCCAGGCCTATCCAGACCGATCCTTCTCAGAGGAACCCAAACTTGATGTGCAAGTATCATGGCACACATGGTCATAGAACAGAAGATTGCAGGCAGCTAAGGGAAGAAGTTGCTCGGTTGTTCAACGAGGGCCACCTTCGAGAATTTCTAAGTGATCGGGCTAAGAATCACTTCAAGGAGAGAGATGAAAGGGGAAATAAGCAAGAAGAACCACAACATGTAATCCACATGATCATTAGAGGAGTCAATGTACCTCAACGACATGTGTTCAAATGCACCAAGGTGTCGATCACGAGAGAGAAATGGACTCGGAGCTATGTGCCCGAGGACGTCCTATCATTCTGCGATGAAGAAGCAGAAGGCATATCTCAACCCCACAACGACGCCGTTGTAATCTCTATCCTTTTAAATAAAATTCAAGTTAAACATGTTTTAGTGGATCCAGGTAGCTCACCAAACATAATCAGATCGAGGGCCATGGAGCAACTCGGCCTAAAAGATCAGATTGTACCTGCATCCCGGGTCCTCAATGGCTTCAACATGGCAGTGAAACAACAAAAGGAGAAATTATCTTGCTAGTAAATGTTGCCAGGACCGTACAAGACACCAAGTTCCATGTCATCGAAGGTGACAAGAGGTACAACGCACTCCTCGGGAGACCATGGATACACAACATGAGGGCAGTGCCTTCAACTCTTCACCAGATGATGAAGTTCCCGACGGAGGAAGGAGTAAAAATAGTCTACGGAGAGCAACATGCTGCAAAAGAGATGTTTGCGATCGAGGAAGTGGTGCCGATACCAGAGTCCTTGACCTCGGAGAAACCGATCTCCAAAGGTAAGTAGGCGGCTAAATAGCAATCATAGCCCCCAACCTCGACGGAGTCGGAACAACAGGTAATCGAAGGTGAAGAAGAGGACTTCCTTATTCCTCGAACCTTCGTCGTTCCCGAAGAGTCCGATGCAACCAAGCCAACTGCCCGAGAGAAAAGAATACCTGGGAACGGGATTGACCCCCGAACTAAGGAAAAAACTCATTCAATTTCTTATTGATAATATAGATTATTTTGCTTGGTCCCATTTAGATATGACAGGGATTCCACCATGCATCGGCTGAGCATCGATCCTAGGTTCAAATTGGTGAAGCAAAAAAGGAGGCCTCAGTCCGAGGTAAAACACGCCTACATAAAAGACGAGGTAACCAAACTTCGTAAAATAGGATCCATTCGGGAGGCAAAATACCCCGAGTGGTTAGACAACGTAGAGTTAATTTCGAAAAAAGGAAACAAGTTTAGAATGTGTGTAGACTGTAAGGTGATCGCGGCCTACTCCGCACTACTATTTAAGTAGCAAGAGAGGGTCGGAGCAGCTTTTACCCGATTTAAGGTCGGGATCGAATCCACAAAGAGCTAGAATTTGGAATCGAGTATCTATCTAGTGTAGAATTGTGTATGTGTTCATAATTACACTTCTATTCATTTTTTGGGTTTTTGTTTACTTCTACTATTATGAAACTACAAATAGTAATTGCAATTAAATTATGCTAAGAGTTATAATGCTACGAGTTGTTCAAATAGGTTTAAAAAGCACTAGGGTAGTGACTACCGCCTAGGTGGTCAATTGACGGGTACTTGAATCTAAGGCACGTTTGACATGTTTGGGGAATATGTTATAACCGTTGCGACTTTACCCACTCTACACCTCTCAGTGGTTCGGGTGATTCTGCCCGAATTAGCTTTCTCAAGACCAATTGGGTATGCAAATTTGCACAAGCAACTAGGGTTCAATTCGGGTGTTACTCTCTCGAGGTTTAACCCTTTAATTGGGGCTATCAATCTCTTAAGTATGCCCCAATTCATTGTTGGACCAATTTCGGAGACTTAGGCTCTCTTTCCCAAGAAGAGCTCAAGTCAACTCAACAAAAACTAGTGTTTGCAACCATTAATTCAGAAATTAACCATGAAATTGGCCCAAATAACAAACACCCATAGTCAATTTAGCCCTAAATTACAAGACCCATCAATTACCCACACTAGGGTTGAGCTACAACCCTAGCTTATGGGTCTAGCTGCTCATATTCAAAGAAGAAAAACAAGAAGTAGATGAAGAAAAGCTCATAATAATTAATCACTAAGTTAAATACAAAGATTCAATGATTAGAAGTAGCTAAAATTGCCCAAAATGGCTTAGAAAGTCGAACCCACGAGTGCAACTGCTTAATTACAATATCTGATACCTTAAAAATGGAAAAAGAAGCTATTTATACTAGGCTGAAAAATCTGGATAAAAATGCCCCTGCGGGGTTAGTGCGGACCGTACAAAATGGATTGCGGTCCGCACTGGGGCTTTGGCCTTGAAAAACAGCTCTCTGAATCTTGGTATCGCGGACCGCAAAGAATGGACTGCGGCCGCGGAGGCTTCTATTGCGGTCCGCATAAAATGGACTGCGGACCGCATTGGCTTGAAAACTCCAAATTGCAACTTCTCTGATTCTTGGCTCTGCGGACCGCACTAAATCGACTACGGCCGCATTGCTTTCAGTGCGGACCGCACAAAACCTAGTGCGACCGCACTGCCTCTTAGCCTGGAAGTTAGCCTCTCTGAATCTCTTAGTGCGGACCGCACAAAGTGGTGTGCGGCCGCACTGGGCCTGTTTTGCCTCAGCTTGTCTTGTCTTGGCACTTGTGCAAGTTTCACTCCTTTTGAGCTGATCTTTGACATCTCGTCACTTTGATGATCAAACCTGCAATCAAGCACAACTTGTGAGCCGTTTGGGACTATTTTGTATGAATTTCTACTCAAAGCATAAGCAAGAAGGAGTATAAAATGCGTCAAAATCCCTAGTTATCAACTCCCCCAAACTTAAGCTTTTGCTTGTCCTCAAGCAAACAAAATAAGACTCACCCCTTAAGGGAAAAGCTAAGAAATTTTCAGCTGTCCTAAAGTAACCTCAACTAGCCTCAATTGGGACTAACAATTGCCCTCAATACACATGAATCATTAACACATTTATTCTTTTATAAAAGACCATGGATCAAGTGCGACACAAGAGCATCAAGAATTGACTCAACACATCAAAGAACTCTTTTCTATTACTTCGGTCGTTGTGGAACCCAAACTCACACATCCTCAACTCTCCCTAAGCAATCCTCACCTTTAAGATAATGGCACTCAGAACGAGGATAATGGGAATTCACTCATCTCTCTCAAGAAAAAGAGTCGCAAGTCCGGCTTTAGGTACTATATGCTTGCCCCTTATGTAAGTATCCACTAATGTAAGCTTTATTCAACTCAAGATCATATAGGACTTTTGTAGAGACATTGCGAAGGCTTTTGGTTCAGGGTAGGGAGTGTTTTGGTCTAAGTAGGTTCCATCTTCCCTTAAGCACATCTTTTTATTCATTTGGCATCCATTCACTTGACTCTTTGAGTCATTTCACTTCTTTCTGAGGGGTTAGAGAGACACATTGTCACTCTTTCTTATGCATTTCGGATCTTTTCTCCTTTTTCAACTTTCCACACCTTTCATTCTTTGCTTTTCTTTGAATCCCTTTGTATTCATTTTCACTTTGAACTTTCTTTTTGTCTATTTGCTTTTCTTTCTTTTTCATTGCCTTTCCTTTTCTTCATTTTTGTGCCTTTTTACCACTTTGTTGCAATCCTCGTCTCTCCCCCCCGAACTTATACTTTTGCCATGTGCTAAAGGAAAGATCGGGTGCCAAGAGAGGGTATCTTTTAAAATGGGTATAGGCTTGTTTCATGGTTCTTGAAGGAAAAAGGTCTAAGGCTCAAACGGGTTGACTAGGGATCTTATCATTGGTAGGTTATGGAAATATTTAAGCTATCATTTGGACCAAGGAGATCCTACAATCATGTCTCAAGTCAAAATTCTCTTAGGATTTCACCTCAACAAACATTCAGGGCAAGTTCTAGACCAATGGCTCGGGATATGGACTTGCAATACGATTACTCACCACACAAGCTATGGGATTACTAAAGACACATAGTCGGGGGCCCACAACGACCTTAAATAAGATTTAAGCTCACAATGGTCCCGAAAAGCCACTTGATGATTATCGGCCAACACAAGAGTCTCAAGGTTACGACTTTCACCATCCTAAATACAACAAATTGTCTTTGACCATAAGTTCAAAGGCAAATGTGCTAGGCCCAAGTGAAGCTTTGCTTGAGGTGCCCTTAACTATTAACTACCAAAAACAAAAAGAAAAACGGACTCAAACCCTTAAGAAGGTTGTCACGCCATCTATCATTGGAAAGAGCCACCCGGTTCACACAAAACTCCACCTTTGGAAAGAACCGTGGCATTAAGAAAACCAAAGGCTTATTGCAAATTTCAAAACAAGAAGCTACAAATCACAACTAAGAAGCTAAAAACGAAAAATTTGCGGAAAGTAAAATGAATATATACAAGAGGGGATTTGTCGAATATACAATAGATGGGATGAATATCTACAATGTAACATAACTTTATATACAGACCAAAGGTAAAATAAAAGTGCGAAATTGTTGAAAATATATACAAACAAAAGATGAAAAATCAAGAAAGCATAAAAATTGTTAAATATATATAGTCATCCAAAATGTAGGGCCTACCCCCTCAAATGAAAGCTGGCATTGTCCCCAATTCCAACTAGTCTAAATAAAGCATCAAAAAAAGAGAGGGATAAGGATATAAGGAAAGTCCCTATGGCCTGTCTGTCTGCATAGGCTCATGTGTGGTCCCTGGGTCCTCTCTATGCTCGGGAACCTCAGACTGGTTCCATGTGTCCTGCTGCTCTGCTGCCGGGACCTGGGCCTGAACCTGGACAGGCTCCTGAGATACATCCGGTGGCTGACTGGAGGAAACCTCCGTTGGGTCGGCCAACTGGATGACTGTATCATCTGCTCTGGGAATCATCCTCCTCCTCTTGGGAGGCCTCTGAGACTGCTCCGGCTGTGGAGGAACTGCTGGTGCTGGGCCCTGGAGCAATAAGTCTAAAGGCAGGTGATCTGCTTTCAGTCTGTCAACATCCGCTCTCAGCTCCTTCACGGACTCCTTGGAGGCCCGTGTCTTCCTCAGCTTCTTGTGCTCCCTAGCAAGCTCCTTGAGAGCCTTGCTGTGTGAATCAACTGCCTCAGCAAGCTTCTTTTGGTTGTCGAGGATTTTCTTCTGGTTGTCTAACATCTCCTTAAGAGCATCCTCTATGGACTNCATAACATGATTGTTCCCTCCCTTTGGGTTCACTACCGTATCACTTGGTAGAGCACCCTTAGGGCGTGTATTTAAAGATTGAGAGATTTGGCCTAGTTGCACCTCTAAATTTCTAATGGAGGTATTGTGAGAAGCCAATTGAGCATCCGAATCCGCATTCTTCTACATCATCTGTTCGAACATCATTTCAATTCTACCCATTTCATTGTTGGATGTACTAGGACCCTGTGATGGAAAAGGTGGTGGGTTGTTCGGTTGTTGGTAGATTGGGGGCCTTTGAAAGCCTTGCCCCTGATTTCCTTGGTTAATGTTCCACCCGCCTTGGTTGTTGTTATTTCCACCCCAATTGTTGTTGTTGCCCCAGTTTCCTTGATTGTTGCGGTTGTTAGTTTGATTTCCCCAATTGTTGTTCCCTTGATGCTGATTGTTCCAATTATTGTTGCCTTGTTGTTGGTTACCCCAATTGCCCTGGGATCACCATTGTTGTTATTGGTTGGGAGAATTTCCTCTTTGGCCTTGGTAATTATTCACATATTGCACCTCCTCATTTTTCTCTTCATAGCCATCATCTTGAAATCCATTACCATAATTGTCAAATTGATCCGAATTCCCTTGGTTTTGTTGACCTCTTCACCTTCTTTGGTTCACTAGCATGTTAACACCCTCCATAGCATTCAGTTGGCGTGGATTCTGAACTTGTTGCAACTGTGCCTTTGCTAATTGGTTATTGTTGTTGTAAGTTCTGCTATAGCCTGTCCATGGTCGTGTAGTTCTTTGTGCAAATGAGTAACCGTGGTGTCACCATGAGGCACATTGGCTCTACTTTGCCAAGCGGAGGATGTGTCAGCCATTTCATCAAGAATCTCACAAGCTTCATCATAAGGCAGCTTCATGAAATTACCCCCAGCCAATTGGTTCACTATGCATTGATTCGTTGTATTGACGCCCCGATAAAAGGTTTATTGTATCATTGCCTCTGTCATATCATTGTTGGGGCATTCTTTCACCATAGTTCTGTATCGCTCCCAAATCTCATGCAATGGTTCGCTAGGCTCCTACTTGAAGGCTAAGATCTCATCCCGTAGTGCTGCCATGTGCCCTGGTGAGAAAAATCTGGCAATGACTTATCTGCCAACTCATCCCAAGTTGTGATGGAATGGTTGGGGAGTCGCCCAAGCCAGTCCAATGCTTTCCCCCTAAGTGAGAAAGGGAAAAGCCTCAATCGAAGTGCATCCTCGGACACATTGGTTTGCTTGCTCCCCCAACAGGTATCCACGAACCCCTTGGGATGTTTATACGCATTATGAGTGGGAGCACCTGTGAAATACCCACGCTACTCCAATAATGTCAGCATCACATTGGTTATTTGAAAATTGCCCGCCCGAATTCGGGGCGGAACAATAGCACTCGCATAGCCTTGGTTGGGAAAAACTCTGGGAGCCACTCTTGGAGATGGCGGAGGAGGGTCTGGAATATTGTCATTTGCATTGGCCTGGCGGCCTCTACGTTGTCCTTGAGGTACAAGAGGCACCTCTTCTTCTCCAATGTCATCTACCTCCTCCCCCGCATTCACATTTCCAAGAGGGTCATTAGCATTTAAGGCCATTTTGGTACCTGAAATATTGACACATACAAATTAATAACAAGAAGGAAAGAAGAACCAAACACAAATCTAACTAAATAGATAGCCAAAACCGTTAGCTCCCCGGCAACGGCACCAAAAAGTGATCGCGGCCTACTCCGCACTACTATTTAAGTAGCGAGAGAGGGTCGGAGAAGCTTTTTCCCGATTTAGGGTCGGGATCGAATCCACAAAGAGCGAGAATTTGGAATCGAGTATCTATCTAGTGTAGAATTGTGTATATGTTCTTAATTACACTTCTATTCATTTTTGGGGTTTTTGTTTACTTCTACTATTATCAAACTACAAATGGTAATTGCAACTAAATTATGCTAAGAGTTATAATGCTACGAGTTGTTCAAATAGGTTTAAAAGGCACTAGGGTAGTGACTACCGCCTAGGTGGTCAATTGACGGGTACTTGAATCTAAGGCACGTTTGACATGTTTGGGGAATATGTTATAACCGTTGCACGAATTTACCCACTCTACAACTCTCGGTGGTTCGAGTGATTCTGCCCGAATTAGCTTTCTCAAGACCAATTGGGTATGCAAATTTGCACAAGCAACTAGGGTTCAATTCGGGTATTACTCTCTCGAGGTTTAACCCTTTAATTGGGGCTATCAATCTCTTGAGTACGCCCCAATTCATTGTTGGACCAATTTCAGAGACTTAGGCTCTCTTTCTCAAGAAGAGCTCAAGTCAACTCAACAAAAACTAGTGTTTGCAACCACTAATTCAGAAATTAACCATGAAGTTGGCCCAAATAACAAACACCCATAGTCAATTTAGCCCTAAATTACAAGACCCATCAATTACCCACACTAGGGTTGAGCCACAACCCTAGCTTATGGGTCTAGCTGATCATATTCAAAGAAGAAAAGCAAGAAATAGATGAAGAAAAGCTCATAATAATTAATCACTAAGTTAAATACAAAGATTCAATGATTAAAAGTAGCTAAAATTGCCCAAAATGGCTTAGAAAGTCAAACCCACGAGTGCAGCTGCTTAATTACAATATCTGATACCCTAAAAATGAAAAAAGAAGCTATTTATACTAGGCTGAAAAATCTGGACAAAAATGCCCCTGCGGGGTTAGTGCGGACCACAAAAAATGGATCGCGGTCCGCACTGGGGCTTTGGCCTTGAAAACTAGCTCTCTGAATCTTGGCATCGCGGACCGCAAAGAATGGACTGCGGCCGCGGAGGCTTCTAGTGCGGTCCGCATAAAATGGACTGCGGACCGCATTGGCTTGAAAACTCCAAATTGCAACTTCTCTGATTCTTGGCTCTGCGGACCGCACTAAATCGACTGCGGCCGCATTGCCTTCAGTGCGGACCGCACAAAACCTAGTGCGACCGCACTGCCTTTTAGCCTGGAAGTCAGCCTCTCTGAATCTCTTAGTGCGGACCGCACAAAGTGGTGTGCAGCCGCACTGGGCCTGTTTTGCCTGAGCTTGTCTTGTCTTTGGCACTTGTGCAAGTTTCACTCCTTTTGAGCTGATCTTTGACATTTCGTCACTTTGATGATCAAACCTGCAATCAAGCACAACTTGTGAGCCGTTTGGGACTATTTTGTATGAATTTCTACTCAAAGCATAAGAAGGAGTATAAAATGCGTCAAAATCCCTAGTTATCATAAGGACTTGAATAAGGCATGTTCGAAGGATTCTTTTCCATTGCCAAACATCGATCGTGTGATCGACGCCACGGCTGGCCACGAGATCCTAACTTTTCTCGATGCGTATTCCGGGTACAATCAAATTCAGTTGAACCCGGAAGACCAGGAAAAGACTTTATTTATTTCTAAATTTTGAACTTATTGTTACGACATAATGCCCTTCGGGCTTAAAAAATGCAGGAGCTAAGTACCAATGCCTAGTTAACAAAATGTTCGAAGAAGAAATAGGTAAAACAATGGAAGCCTATATTGATGATATGTTTGTTAAGTCCCTGCACGCAGAGGACCATTTAATTCATTTGCAGGAAACATTCGAAATTTTGAGGCAATACAACACGAAGCTTAACCCGTAGAAATGTGCCTTCGGAGTTGGCTCGGGTAAGTCCCTCAGCTTCATGGTGTCAAATCGGGGTATCGAAATCAATGCCGATGAGATCAAGGCTATCAAAGATATCACGATCGTGGATAGTGTGAAGGTCGTGCAAAGGCTAACAGGGCGAATAACTACTTTGGGTCGATTCATTTCGAGGTCGTTGGATCGGAGTTACCGGTTCTTCTCCTTGCTAAAAAAGAAAAAGGATTTCGCGTGGACCCCAGAATGTCAGCAAGAATTAAAGCGATATCTGTTGAGCCCGCCTTTGCTTCATACCCCGAAGGTAGATGAAGAAATGAGAAGCAACACTTGTTCGAATGGCCACGCAAAAGCAAAGGATCGAAGATACTGCAATAGAAGGACTAACTTCCGACATTTCGGAGTCGGGGACTTAGTTCTACTAAAGGTCACACTCAATACTCGAGACCTGAACGAAGGAAAACTGGGCCCGAACTGGGAAGGACCGCACTGAGTCCTCGAAATTGTTGGTAAAGGATCTTACAAACTCAGCACGATGGAAGGTGAACAACTGCCGAACAATTGGAACATATCATTAAGCGATACTAATACTAAGGTATGACTTTATCCTTTTTCCACTTGAGTTTAAAACTAACTATTATAGATTTTCGATCGAAGCTCTCGAAGGTACGCGATCTCAAAGACACCTTTTTTACGCGAAGGCCTTAGGTTTTAAAGCATGAGTTGTACTCTTTTTCCCTTAGATCAGATTTTGTCCCAAATGGGTTTTACCGACAAGGTTTTTAATGAGGCAACAATTACGTGCTCCCTAAGAGAACTCAATGGTATCCAAGGCTTCTTTTTAGTCAACCTCGAATACTGGGGGACATCACCCTCGGAGGTTATATTTTCAAGGAAAATACTTCATGCCTAAGAGGGCCTCGATAGGAAAATTTTGTAATGGGCCAAATGGTCAGATGAACCGTGTCCATATAGAATAGTCGAGCCCTGACGGTGAAACATGAACGCATGTATCAATTATTTAGAGAAGCATTCTGTTTATATCAAAAAAACACTTTGTGTCTCAAAGAAAGTCTACTATCATACGAGCTCTACATTTATAATCCTACGGGATACGGCTCAAGGGCCAAAGCAGGAATATGACCCCGAGACACTTGGGGACTATTATCGACAGTCAACATATCCGAGCCATCAAAAACTCGGGCTCATAAGACCTCAAAGAGGCATCCCCTCGAAACAAAGGCCAAGGCCAATATACTCGGGGACTAACCTTTCGAACAAGTTCGAAAGGTTATCAGGGAACAAGTCCAAGAGGCATACCAGAAGGCTACAACCATATTAAAGGCTATGGCCGAAATAATGTGGCTCTGAGACGTCCGACTTCCGCTATAAATTAAAGGCCTTCAAACACTTTGTAAAAACCGGTTAAATCAGGCTACCCTCAGCAAAAGCAAAATATATAGGGCTTCGATAAATTCAGCCCTCGAATAATCTAAAGGCTTCGATAATTTCAGTCTTCGGAAAAACCTCAAGAGGTATTCAATTTTCGTCACACAAACAAGTTACTAATAAGGTTCTGATACGTCGAACCCTCGAAAAAACCCAACAAACACATGCCAAGGCATACAAAATTTTCACTAAGTATTTTAGCCGAAAATGTGGAAAAATCATATAGCCATTCTAGAGGCCGAATTGGCCCAACTTAAGGAGCCTAAGGGCCAACCTAAAAGAGCCTAAGAGCCAATCTAAAGGAGCCTAATGGCCGAAATACATATAGTTCGAGACCCTGCACTCAACTCGGACTCAAGAGTCCCGGCATCTCGAGCTCACATCGAAAAAAACCTAAGGGTTTGTCATATCCCAAGTGCAAATCAATTCTCGGACCGATCATTCAAGTTATACAATCAAAGTATTCCATAAACAAAGACAAAATGAAATCCAGCACAAGTCGAAAATACGATAAAAAGTTCCTCTTGTATTTCCAAAAGGTGATTACAAAAGATATCTACACAAGGGATACTTGCACAAATAATGCGAATAAGGAAACCTAAATCTACTTCGGGGCCATATCTTCGGCAGCTGCGTCTTCAGGAGCAGTATCTTCGTGGGCCTCACCCTCGGTGACTCCATCTTTGTCTCCTCCACTGTCGGAGCCACTGGCTGAATCATCCTCATCAGAAAGAAAAGCAGCAACCTCTTCTTCTAAGGTCTTCTCCTTTTTAATATTGGCTGATAGATCGAAGCCACGAGCGTGTACCTCCTCCAGGGTTTCCCTCCGGGACTTTCCCCTAGTGTGGTCGAGTGCACATGATAACTTAACTTTGGCCATAGTGGAGATCTCCTTGGCCCGGGAATTAGCTGCTTCAGCATCGGCTCGGTACGAGGACATAATTGCCTCAACATCAGATTTGGCCTTAGCCAGCTCAGCCGTAAATTTAGCCTTGAGCCCCTCGATTTCGCGGCCTCGAGCCAGGCCCTCCTCCTTCACGCTTTGGAACTGACGTTCGAGTGAAGCCAGCTGCTCCCGAAAAGTTTCTTTCTCAGAGGCAGGATCTTCCATGCCTTGCCTCCAGCCTAAGGTTTCGGCCTCCTTCATCTTGAGCTCCTCTCGAAGCCGCTCCACCAGTGCGCCCTTTCGTTGAAACTGTAAAATAAAGGTCCATGACAAAAATTCAGAGGGAATATTACCTCTTTGGTAAGCTCGGATCGCTGTTGACAAGCCTTTGCCAATTCGGCTCGAAGATCACTGATTTCCTCCTCCTTCTTGACATAGAGGGTTTTAAGACTGTCCATCTCTTCCGAGATCTTCTTAAGCTCAGCCTCACATCGAGCAAGATTAGCCCGAGACTTGGAAAATTCCCTTTATGGAGCACCACAGCCTTCATAAAAAGGGGGAAAGTTAGATTCAGAACAACAAAAGCAAAACATAGGCGTAATTCTAAAGGACAGAAAACTCACTTGTTTGAAGAGTCGACGTACCTCTTCAAAGATGAAAGAAGCATCTGGGTTGGGGCCATCTTCAATCCCTGCTAGGCATTCTCGAAAGATGTCATGCCCTTCGTGGCTCGCCCCACTTCAGAAAATCTCATGTTCTGAGCATCTCGAATTTACCCCTCGGAGAACTCGGGACCAGGCGGTAAGTCATCCACATTGATTACCCCAAGCGATCCACTCGGGACATTCTCTTTTATTTGAAGGGGCTCGGGATCGAGCCCCTCAGCCTCGCCCTCCAAATGGACTCCTAGTCAAGGTGCCTTTTTTCTACCCGATGGCTCGGGGACTTTGTTTGAACTCCCCTCGGAGATCTCTTCGGCTCTGGAATGAACCACATCAACCATCACCGGTTCGACAGACTTCGAAGCACCGGTGTTTTCTCTTTTACGAGCTACCAACAGGTAGTCGTCATCTTCTTCTTCCTCCTGATCCCGAAGGCATTGGGCCGTTTCCGGAGATAAGGCCACCGTATCAGCCTTGGATTTTTTAGCTACGCTTTTCTTGGGCTTCGAAGGATTTGCGGGTGACTCCTTTTTGTTTTCTTTTCTTTTGAAGGCTTCGGGATCTCTTCTTCACCAGCTGGGGCCGGCCGCATAGCAATAACGTCTCCGAGTCCTGCACAAAACCAATGTATGTATTCTGCTAAAGAAGTACAAGTAAACAAACAAGAGAACTGACCATGATTATTGACCTCCCATTGGCCCTTGGCCAAATCTCGCCAGCAACGCCCCGAATTCGAGGAAGTAGAAGCCAGTTTTTGGACCCAGCCTTCAAGGTCCGGGACCGTACCAAGGAACCAAGCAGTAGCTGCGCCATCGGAAAGGGGTTAGACCAAGGGAAAAGATAAAGCCCAGAAAAAGAAAAGAAGGCAGGGTATAAAGTTACCATGCACTTACGTTTCATGTTCCATTCCTCGGGGAATGGCATCCAATCAGCAGGAATCAGGTCGGAGGTCCTGACTCGAACAAACCGGCTCATCCACCCTCGGTCTTTGTCCTCATCGATACTGGAGAAGAGAGATTTCAAGGATCACCGTTGCAGTTTTATCAAGCCACCTCGGTAAAGTCAAGGACTGTACAGCCTGATCAGATGGTCGAGGGTGAAAGGCATCCCCTCGACCTAACTCGAAAAGAATCTGATCAAATGAACTATTCGCCAAAATGAAGGGTAGATCTGGCGAAGCGTCACCTGGTATCATCGGCAAAAGTCAAGAATGACCGGATCTATGGGACCCTGAGCTGGAATTGCGGGGCCCATCGTGAATGGATAGGTATACACACTTAAGTACTCCGCTTTATATGTAGTGATGTCCTCCTCGGGGGAAGGGATCACTATGTCTTTCTTCTCCCACTTGCAGTCATTCTTTACTTGCTGGAGCTCGTCCTCGGTTATCAAACAGACGTATCGAGACATGGGCTCGCATCGGCCTAGTGTTGGTTTCTCGATCTTGAAATCGGATGTTATTTCACATGGCAGGGGAATGCACTCCTCAATACGAGGGGGAACTACCACTTTACTCTTGGTCGATTGATAAGATGAAGAAGATTTTTCTTTTTGCGGAACTGATTTAGATGTCTTAGACATTATAATGCAGAAATTCAAGAAAATGGAGAATGTTGATAATGAAATAAGAGCTAATAGAAGAGAAGAGAGAATTCATAGAAGTTGAAAGTGCTAATATGAGAATAAAGTTTGTAAGATTGTGAAGTTGATCTATTTATAGAGGTCATTTAAGCGTACCGAGGAAGCCAAAAAGCTGACCATCAGTCGCCTCCAATTAATGACTTTGGGAACCGCACGAAAAGCAACCTTTCAGTTACTTCGGCCGCTGACGTCACGAGATTGACATCAGGATCAACGCGTCGAAGGTTAACTTGTTTCTTGTCAACTTATTTCGAAATTCGAGCAAGTGCTCACTCGACTACTAAGCCCAAGGACTACTCGGGTTTGAGAAAATTCTCTCTCGGGATTATCTACAAAGCCTAACGGCTAACTTTATTTCAAATTCGAGACCTTGCTCTCACTAAACTAGAACTCAGGTGTCCCGATGTCCCGAGCTCGCATCAGATCAATTTAAGCTTAGCTCGAGGATTAACAAAAACCTTAAGGGGTATTATGTTGATCGATTGAAAACCTAAGGGTTTATTATGTTCTGAGTCCGGTATTCGGACTAATCACTAAAGTTATACAATCAATATTTTTCACAAATAAAGACGGATTGGAATTCAACACGAGCCAAAAATGAGACAAAGAGATCCTTTTACATTTTCAAGAGATGGTTACAAAATATATTTAGAACATCCGCGAAGGGTCCTTACATAGGAACAAAGAAGTAAAGGACAAAAGCCAAGAACCTAATCTACTTTTAGGGCCACGACCTCGAGAGCGGCATCTCCGAAAACTTCCTTCCCAGGAACCCCATTTTGATCTTTGAAAATGTCTGTGTGCTTGAAGAAATCTAGGGCAGAAAACCCTCGATAAATGTAACTATATTTCCAGCAACGGGGATCGAGCATTCTGGTGAAATTTTGGGCCACAATCCGTTAAAAAAGAGAGGCAAAATAAAAAGACCATAAGGGAAGACAAGAAGATGTAGCTTCACCTTCTATCGTAAGAAAAACCAAAAAAGGTTGCAAGATGCACGAGCAACTATCCAAGAATATTCATCCTTGGGACGTTGTACCAGTGTAAGATGCTAAAGCTAATAGATGATAGTGCCACCTCACTCCATGGAAAGCAAAAGGAATGAAGTGCCACACCAGGTTGAAGTTAAGAGAGATAAGAGGCAGGGTTAAGTTCGCATATTTTCTGACGCGGGAAGGATTCTCTGCCCTTCTCTCGTTGTTTTGAATCGAAGCTTTGAAAAGGAGAGCCTTGGTGTAACTGGTAAAGTTGCTGCCATGCGACCAGGAGGACACAGGTTCGAAACATGGAAACATATGATTAGAGAAAGGAATAACAAAGGGAAAGAATCAGAGTAAATGAAGATGAAATGCGTACGGTTCTTTGTTCAACGGAATAGCTCATATTTATAGGAAGGCGACGACGGTTCGGCGGCGCTAGTGGCCGACCAGTGCTGGCGCGCATTTGATGTTTTAGGGAAGCTTGCTGATATGACATTTTCGAGCACTTCAAAGCGCCTACGTCATGGACGTGACGTCATCATGAGAGGCTCGGGAAAATCTAGGTTCAATTCGTTTCTTATCATCTTACTCTAAGAAATGCGGGGACTATCTGTATACGGTCAAAATCATATGCCTCCGATTTATAGGCTCGAGGGTCCATCCTAGGCCCCAATCCAGGCGAGGTCGAGTTCGAGCTCGATGGACTAGATTAGAGTTCGAAGACAGAACGCGATGCTCGAGAGATAGGAGTACGAGGAATATCGAGGCCAAGTATGCTCGACCCCGGAATAGTACCGTTATGAACTTGTAACAAAATGGGCTAGATTCCTGCCACGTCCCCAAGATCATGGCGCAAATCCCGGAATATGATTGTACGATTCCGTACTAGGCTGTTAGACAGCTGTATCAGGAATATTCCCTACTGTAAATAGAAATATTCCATATTTAGGATTCCCCTATATATATAGAGGAACCCCAATCATTTGTAAACACACACAGTCACTGAGAAAAGAATATACTCTCTACTTTTTGCCTATTGTTCATTAGCATTGTCCTTTAGCTGTGTTGCTCTTTCTTTACTTTTCTTACTTTATTGCTCTAAGCCCGTCTCGAGGTCATCATCTCGAGGTCATTACTGTCAAGTAACAATTGTTTGATTCACTTATCTCTTTCATTTATACTTCATATTTCTTGATTATTAATCGGTATTGAACTAAATCACATATCTTTAAAACCACAAATTAAATTTAATTGTTACTGGTATTTTTGAGGTAAACACCTTCTTTTTCCATATTCCATATAGTGAAAAATTCATGTTGAATATGAAAGT
>NW_017670618.1:296834-375293 GCF_001879085.1 Nicotiana attenuata
AAACGACCTTACTTTTCCTATATTCCATATAGTGAAAATTACAATGTTGATATGAAGTAGTGGGGTGGGGGGGGGGATTGTAATATTTTTTTTAGTTATTACGAGGTTGTCGACTAACTTGCATTTTAGTCGAGTGGACTTTTGATATGAGATGTAAACTAAATACAAGAATTTAAACTGTAGAAAGTAAATGACACAGTATGTTTTATACTGGTTCAAAATTAATCTTACGTCCAGTCCCCTTGGGTTGCAAGGGTGTTCTCTTTCAAGTTTGAAGTTGCTTAGTATAGATGAGTTGGTGTAGTTATACATCAACAACTTCGTTTGTTCTTTCCTCTCTTCTTGATACAATGCCTCACCAGTGATTTCTCTCTCTTTCTTCTCTTCCTAGTTACACAGTAAATCTTTAGCATATTACAATGCTTATTTGAAGTAGAACAAAAAGACTGATATTGGTTTGATCAAAGTATGTCCTTCTTTTGCATCTTCTGCAGTATATATGAGAGTTGGTCTCCATTCTTCACGGCGTGATTGTTCCATGGCTGAAAGGCAACCCAAGGGTGTTTATTCTCAGAATCATTCAAGATGATTTTCTTCCAAGAATAGAATGGAACTTCTTTATGTTGCTTCCTTGATTTTCTTTTCTTTGCAAGCTGTTGAGATTGAAGATTCTCTGTGATGCGTGATTGAATACTGATTGATTTATCTTCTATACCGATTGATTGATGTCTTCCGTAAATAGCTGAATCAAATATTTGTTTTCCATGAAACTCACAATCACAACATATTTACTCCTTGATTCTTGCTTCTGGACCTTGAATCACACATTTAACTCCTTGATTCTTGCTTTCAGATCTTCTGCTAGAATCTTTCCAATTCTTGTGACTTCCTTCTTTGGGATTGGTTTCTTGCAATTAGAATTAAGTTATTGTCTCTCATTAAAATATATATCTAACAATCTCCCTCTTTTTGATGATGACAAAAAAACATAATTTATTTTACTTCCCTGTTTATAGACTCATCTTCCGTGACTTTAGTCGGCTCCCCCTCAACTTGTTATCAGGTACTTTGAGTCGACTCCCCCTCATTGAGATGCCCAGTAGTTTTTACTTTGGTTCAGTTAGTCAGCTGAACACCCTGCAAGTTAGTGATACTTTATTTTGACTTTTGTTTAGTAAGTCGACTAAACACTCTACAAGTTAGTGATGCTCTATTCTTCCCCTTTGGCATCAATCAAAAAGAGGGCTTAGAAAATTTAACTACTAGAAGATAAAATTAGCAGATAGTACGCTTAATTACAGCTATCCACAGAGGATCCAAAAAAACATGCAAGCACAAAAACAATTATCTAGAGAGACCAAAAGAAATTGTCTAAATAGCCAACACAGATCATCGATGGAGGAAATAGGTAAGGGTGTTGCGGAGCTTCTTTGAGGCGATCAAAGCTTGCGTTCATTGTGACTGAGATTCCATCAACACGATCATGAACTTCCTTGAAAGCTTTCACTGCATTTTCTGCGATTTTCAGCACCATGACTCTTAGCTTGGACACGTCAGATCCTGTTTCCTTTGCAACTGCATAGATATCTCCAACTGAGGTCTGGGTGGCCAGGAGTAACACTTTGACGGTAGTCATCTTGTCATCAAGTGCAGCTATCTTTTCAAGCAACACCGGATTGTTGCAATAGTCTGAGAAGTATCAACCTTTTTCTTGGAACTGGAGGGAATCACTTTGGCTTCAATTTCCTATTTCTTTATCCAAGTACCATCCACAACAACATATTTCATGCTAATAAACGCCCTATTGTTATAACATTTGGAAACATATACATAGGGATAGTTTGAGATGGGAATATTGAAGGCCTCGAGGAGGTGAGTGATGACAATCCCATAGGGTAGACTCGAAGGATCTTTAGCACATTCAATCATGAAATTTATTACCCTGGAGGAAAGTTTCACTTAGTGCTTGGTGAGAAGACAGTAGACCAAAAAGGTGTCCCTTTGAGATAGTGTGGTGTAGGAACCTGTTCTTGGAATAATGGTGGTAGAAATAATGTGGGCAAGAATACGAGTTTCAAAAGTGATGTCACTAGGTCCTAATTGATTTGGCAGAGGATCAGACAGGGAATCAGCAAGACATTGTTTGGCTTGTTCAAACGACACTTCAAAATTATCAGCCCAGGAGTTTTTAAATAGAGTAGAGTAACCAGAACTTTTAAACTTAAACAAGGAATCAAAAGTAGAATAGTATAGAATGATACACTAACCTAGAACGAGTGACTCAATTTTATCAGATTTCTAGGAACGAAGATTTTTCATAGAACATACGAACCATATCTTTGCAGACTTTTGGAGGGGTTAGGGCAAAGAAATTTTCCCATCCTTGAAAAGTGAAGAAATCTTTTACCTTGTAGTTTAGGGCTTGCATCTCTTCCAGGTTGATGATTCTTCTATGAGCAATTGATTTACCTTTGAAGGATACAAACTTATCTCTGTTGGGAGAATTCTAATAGTTCAATTCTGACTCCAACGCACAGTCCAGGTCTATCTTCACCTTCTTAGTAGTGAACGCTTCTACTCCTTCTTCCATGAGTCGCTTTCCTAGTGCCTTTTCTTTTCGAGCATCATCAGAGAGATTTTCTTGAGAAGAAGAGAAACCGTCAGAGTGGTCAGAGCCAATAATGACTGGTTTTGACGGTTGAAAATGGGGTTTCCCTTTGGACCCGGTGCTTTTGTGAGTGGAAGCATGATCACGTCCCAATGCACGCCTCTAACGAGGTATGACACGGTCGTTTGCAATAATAAAACCAACAAGGAGCCAGGAATGAATCCACAGGGAGCTAAGATGGGAGTTAGTAGTATATATTTTTAGTGAGTACGTGAAGTATCTAGATTGCACTTCCACAAACAGGGTATTGTTTTTACTTCTAAAATTAACTAAGGATTGTAAATCTAAAGGTATAAAACTAGAGATGATTGTTTTTGGATGTTTAAAAGGCCTAGGGCTGTGACCATGACCTAGGTGTTTGCCTAATGGGATAAACATTTTTATGTTGTTTTATTGATTTGGGTGTATTATGGCTCACAATACTACGTTGCCACACAATACCTCTCGGTCAGAGAGTGGTTTTGCCCAATTTGTCTTTCTCAAGTCCAAATGGGTATCTACCAAAACAGTTGATAAGAGCTCAAGTCGGGTTATTACTATCTCTAGGTTGAACCCTTTAATTGGGTTAATCAATCTCTCAATTGACCTAATTCCTTGTTAGCTAAGTTAGCCTAGACTAGGTCTCTCTTTCTCAAGAAGAAACTAAGTCAAATAGTCATGAATCAATGTTTGCAACCATTAATTCCACAATTGAAGCATGAACCTCACTAAATAACAAACACCCATTAATAAACAAGCATAAAATTAATCACCCATAAGATTTACACACTAGGGTTGGGTCACAACCCTAGTAAAAATCTAGCTACTCTTAATGGGTGTAGAAGAAAATAAAGAAGAAGAGATAATAAAACTCATATTGAAAGATTTAAGTATAGAAATCCAATGTTGAATCACCAATAAGCTAAAGTTGCCTAAATGAGCAAAGAGAAATGACTACAGTACTTTGAATATTCCAAACTTGACCTAAAAAGTGAAATTATTTTATTTATACAAAGCTAGAATTTTCGGACAAAAATGCCCTTTCGGAGGTTCTGCGGTCGCACAAGTCCATGTGCGGTCCGCATTTTGCTTCAGCTTAATAGGACTTGGATCTTGCGGCCGCATCTCTCATTTCTGCAATCCGCAGATTTCTGGGCATGGCTGCACAAGACTCTTCAGCGGACCGTACAAATGCACTTGTGGTGATGATCTTCTGCGGCCGCACAATGAAACTTGCGGCCGCATAGTTGATCTTCTGCGAATTATCAACTTCTGTAGTACCATTTCGTCCAAATTGTCATTCACAAGTTATTTCTTTTACAGTTTTCCAGCTTGCTGGATTTATTATTAATATTTTGCTGATTCTTGTATCCTCTAAATAAATAAAGATGGGCATGTTTAATCCTTGGGAAACATTTCACATTGCTGAAATAGTTTCTTGGGACAGTGCCTAGCACGACTCAAGCCAATTCGTGTATCTACTTACAAATAATATTATTGCAGTATTATTATCGTTATTTTCTGGTGTCATTTCCCCACAAAAAGTACCATAAGGACATGTGAAAGTAGTTTTCTCTTGATCCGGATCTCTTGATACTCCGGAGCAATAAAAATTTGATTGTTGTCGGAATACCCATCAAGGAAACAATAGAAAGCATGGCCGGCCAATCTATCAAGCATTTGATCTAGGAAGGGAAGTGGAAAATGGTCCTTCCTCGTGACTTCATTGAGCTTGCGGTAGTCCATACACACTCTCCACCTGGTCACCGTTCTTGTAGGAATCAACTCATTCTCATCATTGGTGACCACCATCATGCCCCCTTTCTTTGGGACACATTGAACCGGAGAAGTCCACGAACTATCGGAAATGGGGTAAACAACCTTGGCGTCCAACCACTTGATGATCTCCTTCTTGATAACCTCTTGCATGGCCTCTTTGAGTCTCCTTTGATGTTCAATAGATGGTTTGGCACCTTTCTCCAAGTTAATCTTGTGCATGAAAAATGCAGGGCTTATCTCCCGGTATCCGCCAATGTCTATCCAATAGCCTTCTTCCTCTTTTGTAGCACCGCCAATGTAGAATCTACCTGCACGTTAGTCAAACAAGAGGAAAGAATAACTGGTAAAGCAGAAGAAGGGCCAAAAAATTCATACCGAAGATGTGCAGGTAATGGCTTCAACTCCATGATGGAAGGCTCCTCAATTGAAGGCTTTGTTGGATGAGTGGTTCTATTTTCAAGATCTAAGGACAATTTGCAGGGCTCATAAGTGTACGACCCCATTCCTTGCAAAGAGTTCACACATTCCACGTAACCCTCCATATCTTCATCATCACAGTTGAGCAAGACAACCTCCAATGTATCATCAACATTCATCACAACACTTGTTTCATCCACAATCACATCGGTCACTAAGTCCACGAAAGAGCACACAACATTTCTATTGGGGTACCTCATAGACTTATACACATGGAAAACCACTTTTTCATCACCAACACGGAAGGTAAGTTCTCCGGCTTCAACATCAACTAGAGCCTTCCCTGTAGCAAGGAAAGGTCTCCCAAGAATAATCGGCACCTCATAGTCAACCTCACAATCAAGAATGACAAAATCCGCCGGAAGAATGAATTTATCAACACGAACCAACACGTCATCAATTACTCCCAACGGTCTCTTCATGGTACGATCAGCCATTTGTAATCTCATAGATGTGGGTCTTGGTTGCCCAATTCCCAAAGTCTTGAAAACTGAATAGGGCATCAAACTGATACTTGCCCAAAATCACAAAGAGCTTTAGCAAATTCGGCACTTATAATGGTACAAGAAATTGTGAAAGCGCCAGGATCTTCCAATTTAGGAACCATTGAATGCACAATTGCACTAACTTGATGAGTCATCTTAATAGTTTCACAATTCATCGACCGCTTCTTTGTCACCAAATCCTTCATAAACTTCGCATAACCTGGCATTTGCTCCAAAGCTTCAACCAATGGCACATTGATAGATAGACTCTTCATCATGTCGATGAACTTTTTGAATTGATTCTCGCCATTTTGCTTGGCAAGCCTTTGAGGATTTGGAGGAGAAGTCCTAGGGATTGGTGTCTTAGCCTTTTGCACTACCAGTTCCGGTATGTCAGCAATGTGCTCCCTAGATGGGTTCACTTCCTCTAGAGCTTTCTCTACATTATCATCAATATCAATTCGCACTTCATCATTTGATTGCACCACATTATTCGGGATCTCATATTCTTGTACCACTTGTTCATCAGCCACAAGTTTCCTTTGACTTGAGGTGGGTGATCCCCACCTTTTCCACTCCTTGTAGTAACGGTAATGGCATGTCCCGTGTTGTTCTTACCCTTTAGGTTCACCACCGTGTCACTTGGTAGTGCCCCCTTAGGACGAGTGTTTAAAGCTTGAGAGATTTGCCCCAATTGAACTTCCAAGTTGCGGATTGATGTGTTGTGTGAGGCTAGTTGGGCATCGGAGTCTGCATTCTTCTCCATCATTTGTTTGAAAATTTTCTCAATTCGTCCCATCTCATTGTTAAAAGAACTTGGACCATGGGAAGGATAAGGAGGCGGGTTGCTCGGTCGTTAATACATCAGAGGCCTTTGAAAGAACAACCCCCAATTGCCTTGGTTATTGTTCCATACCCCTTGGTTGTTGCTTCACCAATATCCTTGGTTGTTGCCACTCCAATTGCTTGGTTATTTTTACCACTCCAATTTCCTTGATTGTTGTTACCATTCCAATTACCTTGGTTGTTCGAATTCCAATTACCTTGATTAGCTTGAGGTCGCCATTATTGTTGATTCGGGCCTTGAGAGTTGTTTCTTTGCCCTTGAAAGTTGTTCACGTATTTCACTTCTTCCTCTTGTTCATTGTAAGATCCATCTTGATCAAACCCACTATCTTCTTGCACATAATTCTCCACACGATTTTTCATTTATGGACCCTTTTGCCTTCTCTTGTTCACCATCATACTAGCTCCCTCCATTACATTGACATGCTTAGGATTTTGCACTTGTTGATGTTGAGCCTTGGCTAATTGATTCATTGTAGTGGTCAACTCGGCAATGGCTTGCCCATGATCATGCAATTCTTTATGTAGGTGAATCACTGATAAGTAGGGATTTGACTACTTATTTGCACCATTTTACTTTCGTTTTAGCTCAAAAACGCTTAAAGGTATTCCCGGGAACTGATAAAATGTGCTTAATTGCAGGATTATTGGAAAATGAGCCAAAGAGATGAAAATCAACTCAAGAAGGAGTAATTTTGGACAATGACTAAAACAAAGAAAAAAGAGCAAAGTGCGAGCCGCACAATATTGTGTGCGGCCGCAGAGCATGAAGAGACCTCTGATAGATTTTCTTTGCAAAGCGCGGACCGCACAATTATTGTGCGGCCGTAGAAGATGAGGTTCAGAGAGATGTGATTTTGGTCCATGAAGAAGTGCGGACCGCACCATTATTCTGCGGCCGCAGAATCAAAAGTGCGGCCGCACTCAAAAATATGCGGTCCGCAAAAGTCTCTCATGTCAAAGCTCGAACTCAAGAGTGCAGCCGCACTCATAAATGTGCGGTGTGCAGAATCTAAAGAAGTGCGGTCGCAACCCAGAATTGTGCGGACGCAGAAGTCCATCCTATCAAGCCAACATCAAAGTATGGACCACACACAAAATTGTGCGGCAGCAGAACCTCTGCAAGGGGCAATTTGTCTGATAATTTCAGCTGTGTATAAATAGTCTTTTTTGTCAAAATTAGGTCAAGTTTTGAACACCAGAAAGTAGAAAGCCGTTTTTTCTTTACTACTTTGGGTAACTTTGTGATAGTTTATCATTTTAACATTGGATTTTCTCCCCTTTATCATCTAATATGAGTTTAACCTTATTTTATTCTTTAGTTTCTTCAATTTTCTCTATGAGTAACTAAATTCTAGCTAGAGTTGTGACCCAACCCTAGTTTGGGTACTAAATGGGTGTTTGATTTAGGGCTTGTTTGTGATTGGGTGAGTGATATTTAGCCTAGTGAATTTAAGAATTAATGGTTGCAAACATTGATTCATGCCTAATTGACTTAGTCTCTACTTGAGAAAGAGAGCTTAAATCTAGGAAAACTTGGCTAACAAGGAATTGGGGTGAATTCAAGAAATTGATAGCCCCAATTAAAGGGTCAAATCTAGAGATAGTAAGACCCGACTTGAGCATCTATCACTTAATTTGTGAATTACCTATTTGGACTTGAGATAGCCAAATTGGGCAAAACTATTCTAACTATCGAGATGTATCGAGTGGGTAATTGCATGTGATTGCTATATTAAACCCAACCAGGCAAACTTGCCCTAAAGCCTACAATCCATTAGGTAACCACCTAGGTGGAAGTCACGACCCTAGATCTTTTATAAACTTGGAAAACAACAACACCCAAAATATCTTTCTCTAGCTTTTCATTTGCAAGCATTAGCATAAAAATTAGAAGTAGAAAGAAACAACCAAACACGAGAAAGTGCATTTTCGGCACGTCATACACTTAGTCTAGATATATACCTAATCTAATATAAGCTCTCTGTGGAATCGACCTCGACTCACGTTGGGTAATTATAATTGCATCGACCGCCTCACAATCCCAATTAGTGGTGTGAATTTGGGCGAAATAATTTTTTTGGCGCCGTTGTCGGGGAGCTAAAAACGAGTTTGGCTATATATTGGTTCTGTGTGTGATTTGTCTTCTTTTCCTTCCGGGTTACTAATCTTTTCATGAAACAATTGTAGGTGATACAATGACTCTCACCAACAATGATCCTCTTGGAAATGTGCCATTGGGGGATGACGGGGATGATGACCAAGTTGATGAGGCTCCTCTTGAACCTCAAGGAAATAGACGAGGTCGTCCGCCTCAAGACAATATTTTTGTTCCACCCCCATCTCCTCCAAGAGCGGCGACACACAGGGTGTTGACAAATGAAGGATATGCAAGTTCCATAGTCCCGTCCCGCATTAGGGCGGGAAATTTTCAAATCACAAATGTTATGCTTACATTGTTGGAACAACGGGGATTCTTCACAAGGGCTCCGAGTCAAAATGCATACAAGCATTTGAAAGGGTTTTTTGACACTTGCTGGGGGAGTAAACAAACAAACGTCTCCAAGGATGCTTTGAGGTTGAGGCTATTCCCTTTTCCTCTTCGGGGGAAGGCTTTGGATTGGTTAGAGAGGTTGCCAAATCATTCTATCCATACATGGGATGAATTGGCCGAAAAATTCATTTCCAAATTCTTTTCTCCTAGGCATATGACAACTCTTAGGGATGAGATTCTAGCTTTCAAACAAGAACCCAATGAGCCTTTGCATGAGATATGTGAAAGGTACCGTACTATGGTGAAAGAGTGCTCGAACAATGACATGACGGAGGCTATGATTCAACAAACCTTCTATAGGGGGATCAATACTACCAATCAATGCGTGGTCAACCAACTTGCTGGCGGAAATTTCATTACAATGCCGTATGGGGAAGCTTGTGAGATTCTTGATGAAATGGCGAATACTTCATCGGCATGGCAAAGTAGAGCAAACTTTCCTCAAGGCGATCCAAATATGATTCACTTGCATAAAGAATTACATGATCATGGGCAAGCAATTGCCGAGTTGACCACCACAATGAATCAACTAGCCAAAGCTCAACTTCAACAAGTGCAACTTCCCAAGCAAGTAAATGCAATGGAGAAGAATGCCGACTCCGATGCTCAACTAGCCTCTCACAACACTTCAATCCGCAATTTGGAAATTCAATTGGACCAAATCTCGCAAGCTTTGAACACTCGTCCTAAGGGGGCACTACCAAGTGATATGGTGGTGAACCCGAAGGGTGGGAACAACACGGGACATGCCATGGCCGTGACTATAAGGAGTGGAAAAGGTGGGGAAGCAACTACCTCAAGTCAAAAGAAAATTGTGGATGATGAACAATTGGTACAAGAAGATGAGATGCCAAGCAATGAAGTCCAATCAAATAATGAGGTGAGAATTAATATTGGTGACAATGTGGAGGCGACTCAAGAAGAAGTGAACCCGTCTAGGGAGCACATTGTTGACATACCGGAACCGGTAGGGCCAAAGGCTAAGGAACCAATGCCAAGGCCTCCTCCTCCATATCCTCAAAGGCTTGCCAAGAAAATGGAGAGAAACAATTCAAAAAGTTTATTGACATGATGAAGAGTTTTTCTATTAATGTGCCATTGGTTGAGGCTTTGGAACAAATGCCGGGATATGCAAAGTTCATGAAGGACTTGGTGACAAAGAAGAGATCGATGAATTGTGAGACTTAAAGATGACACATCAAATGAGTGCAATTGTGCACTCAATGGCTCCTGAATTGGAAGATCCGAGCACTTTAAAAATCCCATGTACAATTGGATGTGCCGACTTTACCAAAGCTTTATGTGATCTTGGGGAGAGTATCAACTTGATGCCCTATTCAGTGTTCAAAACTTTGGGGATCAGGCAACCAAGACCCAAATCCATGAGGTTGCAAATGGCGGATCGTACAATGAAGAGACCTTTGGGTATTATTGATGATATGTTGGTTCGTGTTGACAAGTTCATCTTCCCGGCGGACTTTGTGATTCTTGATTTTGATGTGGACTATGAGGTGCCTATTATTTTGGGTAGACCTTTCCTTGCTACGGGGAAGGCTCTTGTTGATGTGGAAGCCGATGAGCTCACTTTCCGGGTGGGTGATGAAAAGTTGGTATTCCATGTGTGCAAATCTATGAGGCAACCAAATAGCAATGAAGTTTTTTCGTTCGTGGATTTGGTGACCGATGTGATTATTGATGATGCTAGTGCCACAATGAATATTGAGGATAATTTGGAAGCTGTTTTGCTCAACCTTTAGAATGATGAGAAGAAAGAAGGCTATGTGGAATGTGTGAATGCATTGCAAGGAATGGGGTCGTACACTTATGAACCCCGCAAGTTATGCTTAGATCTTGAAAACCGGAAGACTCCTCCAACAAAGCCCTCAATCGAGGAGCCTACCACTTTGTAGTTAAAGACATTGCCTCCGCATCTCAGGTATGAATTCCTTGGCCCCTATTCTACTTTATAGGCTATTATTTCCTCTTGTTTGACTGATATACAGGTAGAATCCACATTGGAGGTGCTACAAAGGAGGAAGAGAGCAATTGGATGGACATTGGCAGATATTCGGGGGCATAAGCCCCACCTTTTGCATGCACAAGCTTATTTTGGAGGAGGGTGCAAAACCCTCCGTTGAACATCAAAGGAGGCTAAATGAAGCAATGCAAGAGGTGGTAAAAAATAAGGTCATAAAGTGGTTGGATGCCCAGTTGTTTACCCCATTTCCGATAGTTCATGGACTTCTCCGGTGCAATGTGTCCCAAAGAAAGGGGGCATGACTGTGGTTACCAATGACAAGAACGAGTTGATTCCTACAAGAATGGTGGCCGGATGGAGAGTGTGTATGGTCTATCGTAAGCTCAACAAAGTCACAAGGAAAAATAATTTCCCACTTCCCTTCCTTGATCAAATGCTAGATAGGTTGGCCGGCCGTGCTTTCTATTGTTTCCTCGATGGGTATTCCGGCTACAATCAAATTCTTATTGCTCCGGAGCATCAAGAGAACACTACTTTCACATGTCCTTATGGTACTTTCTTATTCTCAAGGATGCCATTTAGGTTATGCAATGCATCTGCGACTTTTCAAATGTGTATGATGGCAATCTTTACGGACACGGTGGAGGATATTCTTGAGGTCTTCATGGATGACTTTTCTGTGGTTGGGAATTCTTTTGATGATTGCTTGAACAATTTGGATAAGGTCTTGGCAAGATATGAAGAGACGAACTTTGTTTTGAATTGGGAGAAATGTCACTTCATGGTCGAGGAAGGCATTGTCCTTGGCCATAAAATTTTAAAGCATGGTATTGAGGTCGACAAGGCAAAAATTTAGGTGATTTCTAAACTTCCTCCCCCTACATCCCTGAAGGGGGTAAGGAGTTTCTTGGGTCATGGGGGGTTCTATCGCCGTTTCATCAAGGATTTTTCCAAAGTGGTAAATCCCTTGTGTAAACGTTTAGAGAAGGATGCCAAATTCCATTTCAATGAGGATTGCATTAAGGCATTTGAATCGCTCAAGTTCAAATTGACAACTACTCCTATTATCACCGTACCGGATTTGAGCTTGCCTTTTGAGCTCGTGTGTGAAGCAAGTGATGTAGCGGTTGGAGCAATTTTGGGGCAACGAATCAACAAAATCTTCCATTCGATCTACGATGCCAGTAAGACCATGAATGATGCCCAAGTCAATTACACAGTGATCGAAAAAGAGCTACTTGCTGTTATTTTTTGCTATGGAGAAGTTCCGCCCGTGCTTGATGGGTACAAAGGTGATTGTCCACACCGGTCATGTGGCGCTTCGATACTTAATGAGCAAGAAGGATTCAAAGGCAAGGTTAATGAAGTGGGTGCTTCTATTGCAAGAATTTGATCTAAAGATCCAAGACCGCAAAGGTAGTGAAAATCAACTGGCAGACCACTTGTCTCGATTGGAGGAGGAGGGGAGGCCACATGACGGCCTTGAAATCAATGATTCCTTCCCCGACGAATAGTTGCTAGCCATTTCTATGACCGGGATGACATGGTTCGCCGACTTAACAAATTATCTTGTGAGTGTCATTGTACCAAATGAGTTCTCTTCAAACCAAAGGAAGAAGCTCAAACGGGATTGCCTTGACTATTATTAGGATAAACCGTATCTCTTCCGGATTGTAGCGATGGTGTGATTCGAAGATGTGTGACAGAGGAAGAACAATTGGAAATTCTTGAGGCTTGCTACTCTTCACCATATGGTGGTCACCTTGGTGGAGCTAGAACGGCGACAAAAGTGTTGAGTTGTGGATTCTATTGGCCTACTCTCTACAAGGATGCTAGTGATTAGTCAAGCATTATGATGAATGTCAAAGGGCCGGTGGGATTTCTTAGAAGAATTAGATGCCCCTCACCACCATTTTGGAGATTGACATCTTTGATGTGTGGGACACTGATTTCATGGGACCGTTTGTGAGATCTTGTGGGAACACCTACATTCTAGTCGCGGTTGATTATGTGTCTAAATGGGTTGAGGCTATTGCTTTGCCCAACAATGAAGCGAGGAGTGTGGTGGCATTTTTGTAGAAGAACATCTTTACAAGCTTTGGTACTCCAAGGGCTATCATAAGTGATGGGGGTTTGCATTTTTGCAATAAGGCCTTTGATACCCTCTATCATCCTCAAGTAAGCGGAGAAGTGGAAGTATCCAACCGGGAGATCAAGAGTATTTTGTCAAATACAGTGAATGCCAACCGGACGGATTGGTCAAGAAAGCTTGATGATGCTCTTTGGGCTTATAGGGCGGCTTACAAAACACCGATTTGGATGTCTTCATATCGATTGGTGTTCGGGAAGGCTTGTCATTTTTCGGTAGAACTTGAGCACAAGGCTATATGGGCATTGAAGAAGCTTAATCTTGAATGGATGTCGCTGCCAACTTAAGGGTGACATAGTTGAATGAGCTAGATGAGTTCCGGTACCATGCCTATACAAATTCATCCTTATACAAGGAGAAGATGAAGTACCTCCATGACAAGTACATTCGGAACAAGGAGTTTAAAGAAGGTGATCTTGTGTTATTGTTCAATTCTCGGTTACGGATGTTTCCGGGAAAGTTGAAGTCAAAATGGAGTGGCCCGTTTGAAGTTGTTGGAGTGACACCATTCAGTGCATTGGACTTGAAAAATAAGAATGATGAAGTGTTTAGAGTCAAAGGGCACCGGGTGAAGCACTATCTTGGTAAAGTTGATGATGGCCACGTCGTGGCGGTTCTTCATTTCAAGTGATTGGTAATTTGCTTCATGCTGCGACGTTAGATCAGGCGCTTCTTGGGAGGCAACCCATGTGTCTTTTTCTTTATCTTTTTCTTCTTCTTTTGATAGGGTTTGTTTTGTGCTAACTAGTATTGAAGTGTATGCAGGAATGTGTGTGCTTTGCAAGGACTGTGCCCAGCAAAAATTGGCTAAGTGTTGAAAAAGTGGGGACCGCACAATTTTGTATGCAATAGCAGAAATCACTCTGTGGTCGCACATTTCTGTGTGCGATCACACAACTAGAAGACAAAAATTGCAAGCTCTCTGAAGTTGGTCTCTCAAAATTCATAGCCAATCTGCGGCCGCACACAAAATTGTACGGCCTGCACAAATTCTGCGGCCGCACTCACTTTTGTGCGGACCGCTGAACTTTAGCAAAGTCCGGGTAAAGAGTGCGGACCGCACTCAAAATAGTGCGGCCGCACTCAGCTTATGTTAGGGGTGACTTGGTCAACCTATAAATAGAACCTCAGTGCACTATTTACAACTTTACACACTCTGAGTCTTGAAACCTAAGCAAGCACAGTGCACATCCAATTAGTTCACAATCCTCATTCATTTCAATCAGTGTAGATTCTTGCTTGCATCCTTCATCACTGGTATGTTCATTGCATCTTTAGATTTTCCTATTTCTCTTAGTTTTTATTTTTTAGACCTAAAATGTCAAATGTTAGTTATGTGTGCTTAAAATCATGTGGGCAATATCATATGTGTTCATTGGGGAATGGGTAGATCACTAATCATGTTTAGTTGCAAATACCATGTATCAATTGTGTAAAAAATTGCAAAACATAAAATCAGTGGTGCGTGATTTCAAATTGTGCGTCCGCACACAAAATTGTGCGGTGAGCAGATCTTAGATTTAGGGCACGTGTTGCATGAAAAGTGGGGACCTCACTCAAAATTATGCAGTCCGCAGAAAATTGTGCGGTCCGCGGAAAAGTGTGTGCGACCGTAATTATGAAAGATTAGAGAACTAGTAGTCTGAACCTGGGATTGTGCGACTGCACTTAAAATTGTGCGGCCGCACTCAAAATTGTGCGGTCCGCACATCAGGATGTGCGACCACACTATGAAATTGTGCGGTCCGCACATGGCAGTCTGTGGCCGCACTCATTTTTGTGCGGTCCGCACTGTCTCTCTTGTAGTCTATTTTCCTGCAACTATAATGCAACTGTTTCCACTGTTTTGAACTCCAACAGACTTATATACCTTGTATTGCAGACAATGGTTTGATCACGAGGTTGAGGTGACACTTCTAGAGGGAAGGGTGAACCCTCCCGAGGCCGAGGTAGGGGCAACCTCCCACTCTCAGTCCAAAGAGCAATAAACAAGAAGCAACTGCCAATAGAGTCTCTGAACTCTCAGAATCCAGTGAGTATCTCCCGTCTAAGGAATCTTCAGAGGGCAACTCTGTGCAAGCACAACCTAATGCCCAATCTTAACCCAAACAAGTTCCGCGTAGACTACAATTGAGAGATGAATCCTCTTCCGCTGCTAGTTCTTCTGAGGGTTCGGAAGAGGGTAGACAAGATTCTAAGACCTCTTCCTCACATGCCCCGGCAGCACCAATCCCTGTTGATGATGATGATGATGATGCTCCTAGTGATGGGAGGGGGTGACACTAGAGTGGGCGGTCTAGAGAGGTAGAAGAAGAAGGAGATATGGGAAGATCGATTTGTGAGTTGGACAGCCTTCACTAGGTTCAGAGAATGGTGGCCCCAGAGATTGCTCACACTTGAGCGGCAATTCTTAGTGAAGGATTTGGATAAATACAATCCAAATGTCCTTCAGCAGTTCAGGGAGCTCAAGGGGTGGATGGGGTTCACCTAGAGTGTCATGGATGCCAATGAGCACTTGGTACGCGAATTTTATGCCAATGTGGCACAATCAAGATAGGTACCAAAGTGACTAAATTGATGAATTTGAAGGTTAGATTCGATATTTGCACTCTGAACTCGTACATGGGATTTGAGGAGTTAGAGGCAGTCTAACGTATGGAGAAGCTTGCTTTGGGTAATGCAGCGCGCCCTTGGCTAGCAGAGATCTTAGCAGCTCCAGGACCACCACCACCGTGGATCACAGCGGGAGTTTCCATTGCACGGGCTACCCTCAATTTTGAAGCAAAAGGGTGGAAAACTTTTGTCTGCAACCAGATAGACCCGAGCAAGAATGAGAACAATCTTCCACTTCCCTGTGTTGTTCTGGTAGCATCTATCATGGCCGGGTACCCAATCAATGTGGGTGCCATCATGTCGGCCAACATGTTAGTGGTTGTCCGAAAAGGTGAAAGCTCCTATCCATATCTAAACATCCTCACTGAGTACTTTAAGGATGCCAAGGTGGATCCGAGGAGATTTGATACACGGGTGCCGGCCAAAAAGCCCATCTCATGGTACTCTTTGCAAGGATCGGGGAACCAAAAGTTCAAGGGTAAAGCTACTACCACCAGTGGCCTGTCTGATGAGCCAACGGTGGTGGTTACAAATTCATCTGCTGAGCCTTCTACAGCTGCCATGCCTTCCACAGCAGTCGGTCCTTCCACCGAGACAGCTGACATGCTCACCGCCTCCATCTTCTAGACCATCTACATTAGTACCAGTGCTTGCCTCATCCACATATCCACTCACTGCGCTGCGAGTCTCCCGGACATTGGTGAGTCTTAACAATTGGATGCAGACAGCTACTTCAAAGCTGTCTGACATATCCAGTGTTGTTGCATCACAGTCTTCTACCCCAGCAGCATAATATGTACACATTGTCAAAGATCCTGGAAAATCAGAAGACACATTATGGATTCTCTGGTGGCATATGCTGAAGTCATTGAGGAGTTTGGAAAACAGGTGAAGAAGATGCGGGAATCTCAGTCTTCGAACAAGTCAGTGGATAAATTGACAAAAGAAGTGGCCAAGATAGCATCCGCTGGAGATATACCACTTGATCTGCTGATGGAGTCAGCACTAGCAGCACCAGCAGCACCAACAGCACCATCAGTACCTGAGGCATCAGAGGCAACAATTGGCCAGTCTGAGGAGCCAGACCTTGCTCCCCTCACAGCTGATGAGATACTGCTGATGTTCTCAAACCCTGTTATTCCCCGAGCGGAGGATGATGAGATCTAATTGGCGGAACCCGAGGATGCTGATGACCCCATGCACTCTGAGACCACATAGGGAGTTCTCTTAACTCTCTACCCTTCCTTATTCTGGTTGTTATTAAGCATTGAGGACAATGCTTGTTCTTATTCAGGGGGTGATCTATTTTGGTTGATTTGTTATGACAATGGCCTGTAATAACTTTAATACTCTTTTTCTTTTATCTTTATTCTCTCTTTCATTATGTATATATTCCTCCCTCTCTTTTGATGTATATATGTTGATACCCAATTTTGCCCTCATATTTTTTAATATATATATATATATACTTTCAAAATATTATTTTCCACTATTATTTCATTTACAAGATTTATGCAAACATTTTCCCATAATTTTTACAATTTTAAAACTTCAAAATCAATTTTCCTTGCATTTAAATAATTCAACATTTACAAGTTATCCTTTAAATTACTTTTATAATGACTCAATCATCCAGATTATTGTTTTGCATCCATATATATGCTTCATAATATTTTACTTTATTTTATATAATTATGTTTGCATTTTTAAGCTATTTATACAATTTTGCAAAGAATAGCCTATATTCTATGCATAATTACATTTTATTGTATTATTTGTGCTAAATTTTTTTTTTATAATATTTTTTTAATCTCAAGCTAGTATTTTAAATTATTTCACTGCATAAATGATATTTTTATTATTTATTAATCTCTTTTATGAATTATTTTAAAAAATAATTTTGCATATTTATTTTATAGCCCAATATAAGGCTATTTCTAGACAAAATTAGGCCCAAATCTTTGGCCCACCCCACTTCACTCATCAGAAGCCCAAACCAAACACCCCTTAAATAAACCCGGTCGCGACCCGTTTCAAACGACTCATCCCAGCCCCTTTTTAATCTTGGCCGTTGATCTTAATGCTAACCCCCATTTTCCCTGAAATGCTGCCCCTTATACTCTCCTCTCCTCTCAGCGAAAACCTAGTAGGCATGTCACTGTTACTCATTATTGGGCCTGTAATAATGTTTGTACGAACAATTGGGGCTGTTAGTAAAAGGGAATGGGGTAGATTTTGATATTTACCTACGATGGGTAGATAGCATGCCTATAGGACTTAATAATATGTTTACTATATGTGTCATTCACTCTCTATGCTAACTACAGAAATCATGCCAATAGAAAAGGCACACACTCACTCTACTCGTCTAGTAGCAAAGCATGAGCTTTAATTATCCTTGTTGCTACATGTTATTAGAAAACCTGCCCATCGGAAATATATATCGTTGAACTTTCCTTCAATTTGCATCGCTGCAATATATCCACTAGAGATCATGCCGATAGGATTTTAATCATCTCATTTGCTATTGTATCGCACTGTTCACCTAGAAAACATGCCTACAAGGTTAAGGTATAACAATAAAAATCAGTCCAAGTGCTAATCGCTAAAGATCCTTCCTATAGGATGCCACAATTCGCTTTAATAACTCTTAAGGAAACCCCCTCTCAACATTGTTTATTGTTCACTTAGGTCACTATCAAAAGCTTGAATAATTCTGGCTTTCCTCAGATAGATTCCACTGTCTTTACTACATAAATCACTTAGATGCAACATCTATCGGATTAATAGCTGGAAATCTGCAATTTCAACAGTTTGTGTGCGACAACTGTATAATCCTATCTATGGGCAACGTTTGGTTTCTGAAACTGCTTGCATGCCTTAGTGCCTTGTCACATAGAAATCATGTTTATAGGATTTAAATTCTTAATTCTGAATTGTTTAAACATAGAATTTGTCTTGCGTGCATTTGTTGCTTAAGTGTGGAGGCAAACTTGAGCCCTAATTGCCTATATGTGAAGCTCAACGTGTTTTGTATGTCGCCTACTTTTGACATTTCTGAGCAGCCAAAGCGAGGTCTAGAACCACCCAAATAGAGGTCCAATACCTCCTGGACCATAGGTATAGGATGGGTATTGCACGCATAGGGTACGACCTATAATTGAATTAGAACGTTTTTAGGTAACAACTTTGACATAGTAATCGGGTAGCAGGAGATGATAGTTTGTGCCTGCTGAATAATATGAGTAACACCCTATCTTGAGGGAGTTACGAAGTATTATTTATGTTGCACGGGGTGATCCTTTAGGCTAAAAAACTTAGGACCCCCATCTTATTTTTCTTATTGAATCAAGTCGATATACTCATCTATTCAAAATCTTTTATAATTCCCAAACTTTGTGCTCTCTCTTTCTCTCTCTTTGTTTATTTGACTAATCCATATAATTCAAGTACGGACGGGACCCATAGTAGTGGACCTCGAAGAGTGCCTAACACCTTCTCTTTGAGGTAATTTGAGCCCTTACCCGATCTTTGGTGACGTTTACTAGTTAAAATAGAGTTATTTGCTAAAAGGTGCCCTAACGCACCTCAAAAATTGTTTCATGTCGACTCTCCTCTTTTAACCCTTCCTTTAAAAAAGTTGTCATACGTTGAAACCCGCTTTCGCGAGAAAACAGGGTGCGACAGCATTGCGACTCTGCTGGGGATTTACACTTAGGCTCTTACCATAGCGAATTTGGCTTGTATGGATTAGTTTTCTTTGATAAAACGTGCTTCCCTCCTTCGTTTTTATTTGTTGCTACATGCGCATCCCTCTCCCATTTTCCTTTTATTTTTCTAATTTACTGCTACATATACATCCCTCTCCCATTTTCCTTTTATCTGTCTAGTTCATTGTTACATGCACCTCTCTCTTCCATTTCCCTTTTACTTGTTACATGCACATCCCTCTTTTACTTTCCCTTTACTTGTTTAAATTCGTTATAATATGCAATTCCCTTCCCTTCTCCACCTTTCCTTGCTTAAATTGGCTATAACATGTTTATCCCTTTCCTATTCACCTTTATCTCCCACCCCTACTCCCTTGCTTACTTTATTACATTCCCTATATTCCATGAACTAACTTCTTCTTTGTTCTTTCTTTTTACGTCTTTTATGTCTTATCTTAATACTGTGTTTGCTACGTTCACATATTTATTATGCAAATACTTGTCAACGTGTTATTATCTTTACATAAATCATGCTCCACATCATATTCCACTCGTGCCAATTATCAACATAGCAGCACTTGATGAGTGTCCGCGCTCTTCCAAAATTAATCTTTTAAAATCAAAAAGGCTTTTTTGCGGTAGACTAGACGATCAGCGGTGCAGTCGACGGTCCCATGCGTTTCCCTCTCGAGTTGTCCACTTGAGATTACCAGTCTAGGCTACTCTAGAAACCCGACTCCAATATCAAATGTACATGCATCGTGTTAAACCTAGTACGGGTTATAATGTTTTCAACGTGATATCCCGCTAAGATAAGCCTTGTCCAAAGTCCGACGGGTTTTCCACAATCCTAATGGACACCATCACGTTATGTGCACTACTTGGAGAAGATATGCCAATATGTTGATCATTAGTGTGTAAACAGTCGAATCTGGAGGGGGAAAGGGCTAACTCTATTTGTTTGCAGAAAAAGAAGCACGAAGTCCCCAGGTTCGGCATGGTTCAAAACATCCCACCTTTCCTACTGGATTGGTGGAAAAATCTCGCGCCTTGCGACAAGAATCATGTGAGAAGGGTCCTTGGTAATTTTCCGTCTCTGTTAGACATCCGACCAAATAGAGCATTGATTGAGGCCGCTACTATGTTTTGGGATGAGAAAAAGGCTGCCTTCCGCTTCGGTGACGTAGAAATGACTCATCTCTTGGAGGAAATAGGAGGTTTCGCTAAGCTTCCATGGGATAGTCCCGGACTATTGGTACTAGAAAATCGCACCCCTCACGGTTTTCTGAAAAAAATACTAGGTTTTAAGAAAAATGATGAATTGCTTTGTTTGAAGAAGTCGTACATCCCATTTGAATTCCTTTATGAGCGTTATGGGTATAGCAAGTCATAAAGCCTTCATCATGATGAACTCGCCATTACATCCTTGGGTTGGACGCACCATCGAGTCTACATATTTGTTGTCTGCTTTTTGGGGTTGCTGATATTTCCTATGAAAGGGGGAAGGATCCACACTCGTCTAGCCATGGTAGACCAGGACCTTAATGGAAGGCATTGAGGGACAAACCTACACTATCATCACCATGATCTTGGTCTAAATGTACCGCGCTCTAGATCGATGCAAGGAAGAGTTCGGGCACTTCGAGGGCTGTAATCTGCTACTGCAAGTTTGGTTATTAGAACATTTCCAGAGAGGTGAATATGGTCAAGAGCTTTTGCGATGACTATTGAATGATCACATAGCTTACCATCACCCAAAGAGGATGTTATTTATCCCAGATAGGTTTGCACAACCTGGAAATGTTGTGAGCTGGGTGCACTTCTTTAGCAATCTAACGAACGAGCAGGTACATTGGATGTTCGAATGGTTTCCTAGCAGTGAGTTCATCATTAGGTCAAGAGAGACCACTCATCTAGTACTGATCGGGTTGTGGGGAGTTTATCCTTATGCTCCTATAAGGGTAATGAGACAAGCGGGAAGAAAACCGGTTGTACCTCGGGTTTCCAACATGGTCTAGTACAAAGCAGATTTTAAAGGGGACGTTATACACCATTCAAGTTTGAAGCACATCATATGTGGAATTGTGGATAAGGATACTATTGAGCCAGACAGATATCATTCCGGTCACGTATACTTCTACCCATCATGGCTAGTGGATGATGTAGCAGGAGACATCAAGCCGGGAGTTAATATGAAAAACAGGCATAGATGACGCTGCTGAAGCACAAGTCAAGTACAGGAGGTTACGCATCTAGAGCAACACAAATTAAATATGGAAGCAATCAATGAATGGAATGAAATTTCCACCAAATCAACAGAGAGATTGGAATATCTGGAGCAAGGGTTGATGGAACTTGAAGGGAAAATGAGAAAGAGGGTTGCAGGCTGTCAAAACATGGATGGCAATGAAGGAGGGCTCCTAGCAAAGGCTTATCTATTGCTGGATATGCACGACTTGGGGAATCTGATCGATGGAGTCAAAAGAGCCAAGCACGGGGAAGGTCCTTCTGAGACAGAGTAGATTAGGGAAATGTTATTTTACTGCTTTTTAGTTTAGTTTAGATTTCGATTGTAATAAGGCATATTCCATTAGTAACTTTCTTATTATTGTCGTTTTAGTAAAGATTTAATTTATTTTCACATTAATGAAATGACGCAGTTATTAGCATCAATTTTCTCCAAGTCTATGTGTCGCTAGGCCTACCTCGGGAAAAACCAGGTCTCCCAAATTAGGACGTGAATTTATTTTGCAAAGCATGTTTAATATTGCAAGAATTCTTTCAATACTCCATACTGACTTGGTTACTTTTTTTACTTTTTTTACTTTTTTTTCTTTTGATTATTCCCATTCTCCAAGGTTGGTTCGTGCATACTGGCGTCATCCGCATATCACATTAGATCTAGAGGTCCTCCACCTCCTCCTCCACCAAGTGATCCTAAAGGCAAAAGCAAAGGGAAAGGAAAGTTGGACGATTTAAGTGGTACAAGAAAAGACAATGCAGAAAACGTTGAAACTTCGCACGGTCGGAGTACTCCAGCACAGAATGAATTGGTCCTGCGCCTAGAACAGAAAATATTGGAGCTACAAGGGGAGCTTGAGCAGGTCTGAAACTTGGCAAACCTTTCCCTCACCCTAAACATCCCCGATATCAACCAGCAAAACACAAATGCCCAAAACCCGACACCTCCCCAAAACACACAGAATCAAAACCCACCACCAAATCCTCCCACACCACATCAATACGCCGCACCTCCTCAGAACCAAAACCCTCCACCGGTACCTGCTCCTCAACAACACTATCACCATCCGACTCAATACCCACAAACGACCATATACCATACTCCTCAGAATGCACCGCAACCTGCTCCTTATCCCCAAAACTCAACCAATGACCACCATTATGCCCAGATTTCCAGAGTCCACCAAAGCAATCCCATATACGTAGAAACTTTACCCCACACCCCACAACAAACCCTATACATACCCGAATCCGCCGAGAAGGACCTGCTCATCAAGAACATGGCTGAAGAAATCAAGAAGCTTACTGGCAGAGTTCAAAGCGTCGAAGATAGCAAAGGCATTGAGGGTTGAATTATGAGGATTTGTGTATTCAGCCAGATGTAGAACTACCAGAGGGTTACAAACCTCCTAAGTTCGAAATATTCGACGGAACTAGTGATCTGAAAGTGCATTTGAGAACATACTGTGACAAGCTTGTAGGGGTTGGCAAGGACGATCGGATCCGTATGAAGCTGTTCATGAAGAGCCTCACTAGGGACGCCTTGTCTTGGTACATCAGTCAGAACCCAAAGAAGTGGGTCAATTGGGTGAGCAGGCATCAAATTTCATGGACCGATTTAGGTTCAACACAGAAAATGCACCAGATATTTTCTACATTCAAAATCTCAAGAAGAAACCAATAGAAACCTTCCGCGAGTATGCTACTCGATGGAGGTCTGAAGCTGCGAAGGTAAGACCGGTGCTTGAATAAGAACAAATGAATAAGTTCTTTGTCAGAGCTCAAGATCCACAATACTATGAAAGGTTGATGGTTATTGAAAACCATAAGACCCTGACGTCATCAAACTGGTAGAAAGAATAAAAGAAGGGATCAAAAGCGGAATGGTGACAAATTTTGAAGCACTCCAAGCCACAAATAAAGCCTTGCGGTCAGGAGGTATCTCCAAGAAGAAAGAAGTAGGTGCAGTAATGGTAGCCCAAGGTCGAAAGTCTGCTCTCACATACCAATACCTCCACCCACATACCCGCCTTCACCCCCCAGATACCAACAACCTGCAGCCACTTACCATACTTATAACACTCAACCAGGATATTACCACTCATCACCACCACCCTGCCAGAATTATCAAAAACCAAGGCCAAATTTCGACCACAGACCACCCAAACAATACACTCCGATTGCTGAACCCATAGACCAACTCTATGAGAGACTGAAGGCTGCCGGTTATGTCACTCCCATTCCCGTTGTTGCTATGGAAAACTCCTCTCAGTGGGTTAACCCAAACAAGACATGTGCTTATCACTCAGGCATGAAAGGTCACACCATCGATGAATATCGCTCTCTGAAGGACATGATCCGGACATTAATTGACACTAAAATCATACAGGCAAAGGAGACTGCACCTAATGTTCGTAATAATCCTCTCCTAGATCACAGAGGTGAGGGAGTAAATGTGATAGAGACCGATGAAGAATGGGATCCAGAAGGGTCAATTGGACTCATTCGGGAGGGGGATGATCCTAAAACATCTCCAGTCACCCTCACACCCATTGTAGTGCAAACCCAGGCGCTGATTAAAGTTGAGGTAGCTGCACCAACTCCATTTGAGGTAGAAGTAACAAAATCCTTCACCGTGATGGTAGCACCTACGCCATTTTTTAAGTCTGATGCGGTACTATGGGATTATGTTGCGGAGGCAAGAAGGAAAGGAAAGGCAAAGATTGAAGAAACAGGTGCAACGCAAGGCATAACCAGAACCGATAAGGCTTATACGCCCGAGCATTTGGGAGGAACAAGCAAAGAAGCTGCCTCTAAGCCGCCTGTCATTGAGACTGGCCCAGATGACCTTTGGAGGAAGGTGCAAGCAAGAGAATATTCTGTGGTTGATCATCTGAACAAAACCCCTGCTCAAATATCCATTTTATCACTACTGCAAAACTCCAAGGCACACAGAAACACCCTGATGAAGGTGTTGAATGAAGCCTATGTACACAATAACATCACTAGTGGAGAAATGGCCAACATGGTAGGACAAATGTTGGAAAGCCACAAGATCACTTTCCATGAAGACGAGCTGCTGCCGGAATGACTGAGTCACAACAGGGCACTACATATCACAGTGCAATTTGAGGACAAATTCATCGCTAGGGTCCTAATAGATGGGGGTTCAAATCTCAACATATGTCCGTTGTCTACTCTGAAGAGGCTGGGTAAAGGTCTGCATGAGATACGAGCAGGGTGTTTGAATGTGAAAGCATTTGATGGGTCTCAAAGGGCCACAATTAGAGAGATCAACCTTAGCCTACATATGGGCCCGGCCTGGTTTGATGTCGAGTTTCAAGTATTGGATATATCTGCAACCTACAATCTACTGTTGGGACGACCCTGGATACATGCCGCTGGGGCCGTAGCTTCTACTCTGCATCAGACTGTGAAGTTCGAATGGAATTATCAGGAAGTGATCATCCATGGAGATGGGAGAAATCCAATTTATACCAGTCAGAGTGTTCAGTCATCGAGAACAGAAAGAAGTTGGGTGGAGAAACATACCACCGCATTGAGCGCGTTAATGCAATTGAGAAAGAAAAATGCTAGAGCAACAAGATAGAAAGCATATTGTTATGGATAGGGTATGAAGCCAGTATGGGTCTCGGTAAGAATCTCCAAGGGATCACCAAACCAGTGCAACCAAAGCATCATGGTACAACTTTTGGGCTTGGGTATGATTATACTTGGCATGAATACCAGAATTGGTCGCCACCATGGCGTGGTACTTATTATCCGCTGGAACAACCAGTACCACATTTGCACCAGATATTTCAACAAGCTGACGTGATATGGGGGTCTAAAGAAGATGAAGCTTTAGCTGGCATAAGGAATCTATTTCTGGATAATGAAAACGTGGACTGAAGTGTGATAGTTGAAGAGGAGGAGGAGGAGGAAGACCTTACTATTCAGATTTTGGAGAAAGGAGTTGTTCTCAAGAACTGGACTGCTACACCATCCGGGCCCGTCGAGATCTTGGGTAGCCTAGCAATAAGCATCAATTATTTTTTTAAAGCAATTTTATGAGCATCTAAGACATTTTCAGTATTTTGTTTCGAACGTATTTTGTTTTGAAATAATTGCTCGTCATCGAGCGGTACTTGTATTGATGTTTTCAAGATTTATTTAATGCATTTCTATTTTTAGTATTTATTATTATACTTTGCGTTTTTCTCTATAGTGTTATTATTACTTATCCCGATGAACCTGTGACTGTGACATGTAATGAGGCAACGCAATATAAGGATAGTGATTCAGAGTATCTGGAGGACGATGTAATACCTGAGGAAATTGTCAGAGAACTGGAAAATTTTGAAAACAAGCCTAAGTCTAATTTGGACGAGACCGAGACGGTCAACTCTAACAGAACAGAATGTCCAGAGCTTTCAACAAAAAGGTCAGGCCTAGAGAATTCACACCGGGCAGTTGGTGCTAAAGCGGATCTTCCCACATCAAGATGAAGCCAAAGGGAAATTTTAACCCAATTTTTTTTTAAGCAAATCCACTAGGCAGGTGCCTAGGGCTAGTTTTATTAATAATAAAAGCAAAAAAAAGAACCACATAGGAAGAGTACTAGTAAGGGGGACAATAGCACCAGTAGTGTTGCCTCTATGCCTTGGCTATATAATCACTCCTCTGCGCCTCACAATGCCCATATGGCAGCCTCATGTAGAGGAATCATGGTGTAGCTGCCGACAAAGTCTCACGAGGGCATATAATCTCATAGCCATTTGGATATCTTTCCAAAGGCATAGGACTAGAGGGACACAAACTGGGCTAAACCTTACCTTACTACTCCTATTGAGGCAAAGAAAAAGCCTCACCTACTAACAAGCATGTAAAAAGAAAGAGCTAGCTAACACTAGATATTCTATGATCATCACAGAATTTATAACATACTCTGTGATGATATTACATAAAACTATGCTAATGTGATGGTAGAATAAGAATATGTAGAAATAACAGTGATGTCCTTTGTTCTCTAATTTTGTGAAGTCTTCAACTTGTAGGCGTTTGTCTTCATCCTCTACCCTTTTTAAAATATCTTCAAAATTCATGCTTTCTTTTTTGAACGAGTGGACTTTGTTGACGTAGTTGGATAAACCTGTTTTTGTTTGGCAACTCTCATTGGGAGTCGCCTTATGTTCACATCTTCACTCATCTTGCCATCCCAGCTCTTTTCTCTTTTATGTGTCTTTTTCCTTTTGCCGCTATGCATAGGTGATAGATCCCCTTTTCTTGCTGCCTCTACCAGGTATTGATTTAAAATATCTTCTTCCTCGCCCTCTTCATATGTATCTCTGCCCACAATCACCGGATTTGGCATGTCTTGAACCATTTCTTGAATTACCATATTGTTTCCATCCTATTTATTAACCAACACTGCCTTGTTTTGCTGTTGTGATATGCTTTGCATTTTGTTCCCACTCTTATTCACTCGACCTGTGCTAAAAGCAGTAAGATTTAAAGAGCTAACAGGTTTTGAGCTTACCATTGCATCCAATAGCTTTCTATCTTCTACTGAAATATTTGGAGTTGTTATCATAACTTGTTGCTGCCCAGAATTTGCTGCTGTTGCTGTTCGATCAGCAGTAGTACCAACAGTTAAGTCATTTGGCATACGTTGCCGCTGCACTGCATCCAAAATTGGATTAGCTTCCTCAATTTGCTGCTGCCCAGATTTAATATTTGCTGCTGCTCGATCAATAATAGCTGAAACGGTGTGCTTTGTTTGTGTTGCTGCTGCTCGACTCAATGTTCTTGCACCTGAAGCATTGCTGGGGACAAAAACAGGTGCATTGGAATTAAGGTTACTTGGAGTCAATGTGATCTCTTTTCTTGGCACAGATGGTGAGCCAATTGAGAGTAAATCTTCTCCTTCACTCTCTTTATCTGCACCTCCATTAGTTGATTCTCCATCAAAGCCATACTCAGGAGCCCAGTCCTCATCGTCATCATGTTCGCGTTGATCTAGCCATAGTTTCGAATAACTTACCATTTCCCTCACATTAGCTTGTATTATCTCGTTATCATTACCTGTTGAAAGCATTAGTTGGCCTGGTTCACCTCCATACTCCCCACATGACTCCATTGATTGTGAGGGAACTTCATACACGGATGTGTTCAAGGTCACAATTGGTTGTTTAACCATAGTTGTGTTCACTACTCAATTTTAACCCAATTGGCAAGGGCCCTACATGGTTCACAGAGTACAATCAGGATGAGCACTCATACTTGCAGAAATGGACGTAGAAATTTGGCCAAAACCTATCAACTCAGATGCAGTCAAGGGATACTATGTTTAGGATTGCCTACATTTCTTCACTTGATGTAACTGAACTACGCTTGACCTGATTCCCATTTAAGAGGGGATACGTAGGCAGCCCTGTGGGTTCAGTCACATCTTAATAAAATCTTCATTTTGCCATGGTCAGAAATTGGGCAGAATTTTGAGGAAGACCCTCAAAATTCTGAAGCAAGTCCAACCAATTTCATCATACGCAGAATAGTCAGAGAATTGCTTTCAAATTGGGGCAAAATTTTGAGGAGGACCCTCAAAATTCTAAAGCAAGGAGGTCGCGATGTCTCTAAAATATGTCATAGTCATTGGTTCATCTAACTTACTTGATATCGCATATTACTATGTTTTGGAAAAAAAACAACTATATTTATCAAAGGCATGCTTATTTTTCGAAAACTATATTTCTATGGCAGCCAGATGTTGCCCATGGTAACTGAAACAGGATCTCAAGACAGGAGCATAGGCAAGGCAGAAGACAAAAGTGTGAACCAACTTTCCCCACAGAACTCAAAATTTTTCTTTGAATGCAGGTATAATAAGACAACGATACTCGCAGATACATCAAGACATTGCCTTCAAGACAACAAATTATCTAGCACAAACATCTTCAACTAAGAAATATTTTTCCATTTACCTCCTATTCTTGCATGAGGCTAAGCATTGCCTCCCTAATTGCATAAGGCTAAGCATTGCCTTTCTTTGCATAAGACTAAGCATTGTCTCCTATTTTGCATAAGGCTAAGCATTGCTTCCTTAACTGCATAAGGCTAAGCACTACCTTTCTTTGCATGAGACTAAGCATTGTCTCCTATTTGCATGAGGCTAAGCCCTGCCTCCCTAATTGCATAAGGTTAAGCACTGCCTTTCCCTGCATGAGGCTAAGCATTGTCTCCTCTTTGCATGAGGCTAAGCATTGCTTCCCTAAGTGCATAAGGCTAAGCACTGCCTTTCCCTGCATGAGACTAAGCATTGTCTCCTATTCCTACAGGAGGCTAAGCATTGCCTCCTAAATTGCGTAAGGCTAATCACTGCCTTTCCTTGCATCGAGACTAAGCACCGTCTCATATTGCTGCATGAGGCTAAGCATTGCCTCCCAAATTGCATAAGGCTAAGCGCTGCCTTTCCTTGCAATGAGACTAAGCATTGTCTCCTCTTTGCATGAGGCTAAGCATTGCCTCCCTAATTGCATAAGGCTAAGCACTGCCATTCCCTGCATGAGACTAAACATTTTCTCCTATTCCTGCATGAGGCCAAGCATCGCCTCCCTAATTGCATAAAGATAAGCACTGCCTTTTTCCGCGTAAGACCAAATTCTATCTCCATTACGCTATTTCAGACTTAGCACTATCCTTTATTCACCTGGGGCTAAGCACTCCCCTAATCTTACACAAGACTAAGCTCTATCTTGTTGCGCATATGACCAAGCATCATATTTTTGTATTTCATGGGCTGAAACACTGCCATTCTGTCCAAAGACGTCATAGTCCGAAGGCATCAACTTCATAGCCGGAAGACACCATTCCATGGCCTGAGGATCTCTCAATATTTCACATCATAATTCAAAGGCGTCATGGTTCAGAGGCACCATTCTCATAGCCCGAGGACATCATTTCATGGCCTACGAATCCCTTGTCGCATGATTCATGGCCCATGATGTCATGGTCTAAGGACATCATCCTCACCGTCCAAAGACAATCTTCATGATCCGAAGGGAAATTGCATCATGTTTAAATTCTCGCAATAATCCATATATATCTGCAAGCATCGTGTTTTAAGTTTTGCAGGTGACCTAGGAAGTAACCATTTTTTAAACAGGAGCAATCTTCGCTCCGGTTTCCAATTATAAAATTCACATCCATCAGTCGTTTCAAACGCAACCGACCACTAGTAATTGCCCACCTTTTACTCTATGACCATTCTCAAATTCACATTCATGACTTTGCATAAATTCATCCATTACTATCCTACCCAAAAGAACATTTTCCGAAACATACAACCATTCGTACAACAACTCCATCGGTCTCGTTCACCGTTGGATCCACAACTACACACGTCCTGATTTCCCTAACACCAGGAATATGTAGGCAACTCAGTAACCAGGGTTCGACCCCCATTTTTTTCAGAATTACATCCTTCCTCACTCAATTCGACCAAAATTGATCATCATTTCGTTACCCGACAACTCTTTCATCATTTCCAAGTAAAGAGGGGCAGTTGTTGATACCCAATTTTGCCCTCATATTTTTTAATATATATATATATATATATTTACACTTTCAAAATATAATTTTGCACTATTATTTCATTTACAAGATTCATGCAAACATTTTCCCATAATTTTTATTATTTTAAAACTTTAAAATCAATTTTCCTTGCATTTAAATCATTCAAAATTTATGAATGTTTCACAATATTTTACTTTATTTTATATAATTATGTTTTAATTTAAGCTATTTATACAATTTTGCATAAAATAGCCTATATTCTATGCATAATTATATTTTATTGTATTATTTGTGCTAAAAAATATCTTTTTTATATTTTTATAATGCAAGCTAATTTTCTAAATCATCTTACTGCATAAATGATGTTCTTATTATTTATTAATTTCTTTTATGAATTATTTTAGAAAAAAAATTTGCATATTCATTTTATAGCCCAATATAAGGCTATTTCTGGACCAAACGCCCCTTTAATAAACTCGGTCGCGACCCGTTTCAAATGATCCGCCCCAGCCCGTTTTTAATCCTGGCCGTTGATCTTAAGAGATCAATGGCCCACAATCAATCCCCCCTTTTAATTATCCAACCCAGAAACCCTAACCCCATTACCCCTGAAATGCTGCCCCTTATACTCTCCTCTCCTCTCAGCGAAAACCTAGTCGCCTTCCTGAAACACTCTAAATCCGTCTCAAACATAGAATCAATCCATGGTTTACTTACATATTTTGTGATACTCCGCTATTATACGCATGTCTATGGTGTTACATAGTTCTTGCCCTATTTTTGGCAAGAACTACTTCTCAAGAACATGGCCGATTTACTTTGATTCTGTGAAGATCCGGACGATCTTTCATCTATATACACGGTATAATAAACAATTCTTGCATTATTGGTTCGATTCAAGGCCGTTAGTCCCAACTAGGGTTTGAGATTTCCCCTTTTCCTTTACTGATTCTCGATTGCATGTGATATTCATCTCTTTCTTGTGTTTGACTAATGAATTTTTCCTTATTTTCTGTTTAATCTACTGTACTTCCTTATTTTATGTGTTATTTGCCCTAAAACTGATTCTAATTGATTCTCGCATGCTATATTTTCCTTATTCAGTGTTTAATCTACCGCATTTTCTTATTTTATGTTTGAATCTGCTACTATATAAACCCCTCCCCTAAATCCCCTTCAACAGACTTTAGAATCACCTAATCACTGCTATTGTTCTCACTACTCTCCCCTCTCACTCACTCACTCACTCACTGTTACACTCGAGCACTCTCTAAAATCATTAAATTCTGGGCTGGTTGAAAGCCAAGGCCATTGAACGACTTCCTCCGGTGCAAGTACTGCTCGGAGCCCATTATCGAGGCTCTTGTGAACTCTGAAGCATCAGAGACTTGGGTTTTTTCTATTACGCTCTTTACTCTTTTGATTATGCTACTGGTTAGTGTTTTAAACCTTTGCAATGCTCAATTTCTTTCCTTCTGCATACTTATATGTGTTTGAATTACATAAGCATGATTTAGTTGTGAGTCCATAACATTGCACTTCTATGATAATGCTTAATACTCTTTGTCATTCTGTGTTAGTTGAACGCATGAGATAGTTTGCTGCTTTGTCCTTGTTTGTATTAGGCTAATTTGTAATACTCACCACGGTTTGCACTTCTATGTTGATCTTTTTTTGGAATGAGTTCTATATCTCTAGAATAAGAATATGTTCAGTTTTGAGTTTCAATGCAATTCTATTTTGACATGAATTTGACTACTGTGGCTATATTTTATTAGTTATAGAATTTCTTCCTGTTTTGCTTTAGATATCACTACAACTCTATAGAAACCACCCTCACCTTGAATGAATCCTTTAAGTGATGAGTTTGATTGACTGTTCTTTGTGTACTATTGGAATACTACCTTAAAGTTTGCTCTGAATATGTTTCCTTGCTATCCTGATTTTAAGATAAATACTCTATTCTCTTCATCAATTATCACCTTGCTTCTATGCAAATGTGTTTCCCCCGGTATGTCTTGGTTCATTTACTACCCTGTGCTTTCATTGATTATCACCATGTGTGTCCACCATCATGTCTAAATATTGATTGACATAGCTCTGGGATGTATACTCAGCTTAATGGGATCTTTAGGTTTCAACTAGTTTAACTCCATGCATCTGTACATGACAATTTATGTATGCTTGTAAACCTATTTCATCTCCTAATTCCTTCAATATAAGGTTGTCTATGTGGTACTTCGCTATGTATACTTTGTTGGACCGACTAGCCTGCTTGACTAGTTGCTTTGTATTCTCAACTTGGTGTATTACTCAGTTTCTGTCCCTCCATCACAATCCACTCTCCTTGCTACTCTGTTATTCTGAATTCTCATTCTTAGCCGGCTGAAAGCCAAGGCTATCTAGGTTCTATTGTTGGCCTCCCTAGTGTTAGTACTGCTCGGGGTCCAATTGAGGCCCTTGTGAACTCTGACACACTAGGGCTTGGTCCTAGTCACTCTCTCAACCTCCAAAACTATTCCTACTATTCTACTTCCATGTCATGTACTGTGTACCTGTATTGGTTATTCCAAGTGGTGCAACACTTGATGTTGTGGTTAATTATTTTTGTTTGGACTCTTCTATGAACTGGGTCGTATGTTGAACGTGGCTTTGTTGAAGACCTGGGTACGTTGTGTAAGAGATATGGAAGGCTATTTTAATTATTTTGTTTGGGCCTATTGTAGGCATGTCACTGTTACTCATTATTGGGCCTGTAATAATGTTTGTATGAATAATTGGGGCTGTTAGTAAAAGGGAATGGGGTAGATTTTGATATTTACCTACGATGGGTAGATAGCATGCCTATAGGACTTAATAATATGTTTACTATATGTGTCATTCACTCTCTATGCTCACTATATAAATCATGCCATTAGTAAAGGCACACACTCACACTACTTGTCTACTAGCAAAGCATGAACTCAAATGCTTCAATTATCCTTGTTGCTACATGTTATTAGAAAACCTGCCCATAGGAAATACATATCGTTGAACATTCCTTCAATTTGCATCGCTGCAATACATCCACTAGAGATCATGCCTATAAGCTTTTAATCATCTCATTTGCTATTGTATCGCACTGTTCACCTAGAAAACATGCCTATAAGGTTAAGGTATAACAATAAAAATCAGTCCAAGTGCTAATCGCTAAAGATCCTGCCTATAGGATACCACAATTCGCTTTAATAACTGCTAAGGATACCCCCTCTCAACATTGTTTATTGTTCACTTAGGTCACTATCAAAAGCGTGAATAATTCTGGGTTTCTTCCGATAGATTCCACTGTCTTTACTACGTAAATCACTTAGACGCAACATCTACAGGATTAATAGCGGGAAATCTGCAATTTCAACAATCAATATCGACAACTTTATAATCCTCTCTATGGGCAACGTTTGGTTTCTGAAACTGCTTGCATGCTTAATGCCTTGTCACATAGAAATCATGTTTATAGGGATTTAAATTCTTAATTCTGAATTGTTTAAACATAGAATTTGTCTTGTGTGCATTTGTTGCTTAAGTGTGGAGGCAAACTTGAGCCCTAATTGCCTATGTGTGAAGTCCAACGTGTTTTGTATGTCGCCTAGTTTTGACATTTCTAAGCAGCCTAAGCAAGGTCTAGAACCACACAAATAGAGGTCCAATACCTCCTGGACCATAGGTATGAGACGGGTAGTGCACGCATAAGGTACGACCTATAATTGATTAGAACGCTTTTAGGTAACAACTTTAACATAGTAATCGGGTAGCAGGAGATGATAGTCTGTGCCGCTGAATAATATGAGTAAAACCCCATCTCGAGGGAATTACAAACTATTATTTATGCTGCACGAGGTGATCCTTTAGGCTAAAAAACTTAGGACCCCCTATCTTATTTCTCTTATTGAATCAAGTCGATGTACTCATCTATTCAAAATCTTTTATAATTCCCAAACTTTGTGCTCTCTCTCTCTCTCTCTCTCTCTCTCTCTCTCTCTCTCTGTCTCTCTCTTCGTCTATTTGACTAATCCATATAATTCAAGTTCGGTCGGGACCTATAGTTGTGGACCTCGAAGAGTGCCAAACACCTTCTCTTTGAGGTAATTTGATCCCTTACCCGATCTTTGGTGACGTTGACTAATTAAAACAGAGTAATTTGCAAAAAGGTTCCCTAACGCACCTTAAAAATTGTTAGGTGGCGACTCTCCTCTTTTAACCCTTCCTTTAAAAGAGTTGTCATACGTCGAAACCCGGTTTCGCGAGAAAACGGGGCGCGACAATATATTTTATTCCCCTCGGTTTGTATATTCCTTTCTCTTACTTTTAATAGTTTATTTCATATCTTCTTTAGTTTGTTTTTCTTAGTAGTATAAATTCTTACTTACTTTAATAGATTCTTTTTAATTTGGTAGGCTTCTTTTAATGTTTAAGTGAGCAATAAGCCTTCGGTTTTCTTAATGCCATGGTTCTTTTCAAAGGTGGGTTTTGTGTGAACCGGGTGGCTCTTCCCAATGATGGATGGTGTGACAACCTTCTTAAGGGGTTGAGTCTATTTTTGATGTTTAGGTAAAAATAGTAGTATTAATGAATAAATAGGGTCAAGCATGCTTCACTTGGTACCAACACATTTAACTACGACCTTATGGTTAAAAACAAGTTCTTGGCAAGAAATAGCTTTAATTAGTGACCTTTAGACTCCTGTGTTGACTTAAGCAATCATCGAGTGGTTTAGTTGAACCATTAGTGATTTTCAATCTTGAATATGGTTGTTATGGGCCCTCGACTCTATCCTCTTTAACAATCCAATTGTGTGAGAAGTGAGATTTTTGTTGCAAGTCCAAGTACCCGTGCAAATGGTCTAGAACTTGCCCCGAATGTGTTTCTAGGCGAAATTCTAAGTTTTGCTTGGCTTGAGAAGTGATTGTAAGCTCTCCTTGTCCGCTTGAAATTGTCCATGTCCCAGCAATGTTGCTATCCCTAGTCAAACCGTTTGAGCCTAAGACATTTCTCATATAGCCATGTTACAAGCCTTTACCCGTTTTGTAGTGACCCTCTCTTGGCACACTAGCTTTCCTTATCACTCTTAAATAGTAATTGGCTAAAACGTAAGTTTGGGGGAGAGATGAGGAGTTTGAAAAGTGGTATAAAGGCACAAAAAGAGGAGAAATAAAGAAAAAGAAAGAATGAACAAAAGAAAAATGCAAAAAGAAAGTGAATAAAGTGAAGAGTTGAAGGGATTCAAAGAAAAGCAATGAAGTAAAGTATGGAGAAAACAAAGAAGGAGAAAAAAATGACCATCACGACCGAGAAAGAGTGATGTTAAGTCTCTCTAGTTCCCCCGAGGAAAAAGATAATGACTCAAAGAGTCGGCAAAACATGAGCCAAAAGGAGAAAAATTGAGTGCTTAAGGAAAGATGAACCCGTTCCTATTCCAACATTCCCTACACCTGTCCAATAAGACTTCATTACATTCGGAAAAAGCCCTACGTGATTTCAAGTCGAGTGGACTTACATTAGTGGTGATTTACATGAGGGGCAAGCATGTGGTACCTAGAGCCGTACTTGTGACATTCTTTTGAGAGAGATGAGCGAACTTTTCACAAATCCTTGAATTGAGTGCTACAATATTAAGTGAGATATGCTAACAGAGAGTAGAGGAGGAGGAGTTTGGGATCCACAATGACCTACATGAGAGAGCGAGCTTCCTTGATGAATAAAGTCAACTCTTGATGCTCTAGTGTCATATTTGAACTATTGTACTTGAAAAGTCAAATCATTGCCTTGTTGATAATTCATAAGTGTTGTGGGTAATTGTTGGTCCCAATTGATGTGTGTTTGATTCACCTTAGGCTAGCTGAAATAGATCATTTCTTGTGGAGGTGATAATTACCTTATTTTCTTAAGGACAAGCAAAAGTTTAAGTTTGGGGGAGTTGATAAGTAGGGATTTTGACTACTTATTTGCACCCTTTTACTTTTGTTTTAGCTCAAAAATGCTTAAAGGTATTCCCGAGAACTGATAAAATGTGCTTACTTGCAGGATTATTGGAAAATAAGCCAAAGAGATGAAAATCAACTCAAGAAGGAGTAATTTTGGACAAGGACTAAAACAAAGTAAAAAGAGCAAAGTGCGGACCGCACAGTATTGTGTGTGGCCGTAGAGCATGAAGAGACCTCTGATAGATTTTCTTTGCAAAGTGCGGACCGCACAATTATTGTGCGGCCACAGAAGATGAGGTTCAGAGAGATGTGATTTTGCTCCATGAAGAAGTGCGGACCGCACCATTATTGTGCGGCCGCACTCAGAAATATGCGGTCCGCATAAGTCTCTCATGTCAAAGCTCGAACTCAAGAGTGCGGCCGCACTCATAGATGTGCAATCCGCTGAATCAAAAGAAGTGCGGACGCAAAAGTCCATTCTGTCAATCCAACATCAAAGTGCGGACCGCACACAAAATTGTGCGGCCGCAAAACCTCCGCTGGGGCAATTTTGTCTGATAATTTCAGCTGTGTATAAATAGTCTTTTTTCTCAAAATTAGGTCAAGTTTTGAACACCAGTAAGTAGATAGCCGTCTTTCCTTTACTGCTTTGGGTAACTTTGTGATAGTTTATCATTTTAACATTGGATTTTCTCACCTTTATCATCTAATATGAGTTTAATCTTATTTTCTTCTCTAGTTTCTTCAATTTTCTCTATGAGTAGCTAAATTTCTAGCTAGGGTTGTGACCCAACCCTAGTGTGCGTACAAAATGGGTGTTTGGTTTAGGGCTTATTTGTGAGTGGGTGAGTGATATTTAGCCTAGTTCATGCTTGAATTTAAGAATTAATGGTTGCAAACATTGATTCATGCCTGATTGACTTAGTTTCTACTTGAGAAAGAGAGACTAAGTCTAGGAAAACTTGGCTAACAAGGAATTGGGGTGAACTCAAGAAATTGATAGCCCCAATTAAAGGGTTGAATCTAGAGATAGTAAGACCCGACTTGAGCATCTATCACTTGTTTTGTGAATTACCCATTTGGACTTGAGAAAGCCAAATTGGGCAACACTACTCTAACTACCGAGATGCATCGAGTGGGTAATTGCGTGTGATTGCTATATTACACTCCAACCAAGCAAAATATCCCTAAAGCCTACAATCTGTTAGGTAACCACCTAGGTGGAAGTCACGACCCTAGATCTTTTATAAACTTGAAATCCAACAACACCAAAAATATCAGTCTCTAGCTTTTCATTTGCAAACATTAGCATAAAAATTAGAAGTAGAAAGAAACAATGAAACATGTGGAAGTGCATATTGGGCACGTCATACACTTAGTCTAGATATATACCTAATCTAATATAAGCTCTCTGTGGAATCGACCCTGACTCACGTTGGGTAATTATAATTGCAACGACCGCTTCACAATCCCAATTAGTGGTGTGAATTTGGGCGACATCAATCACGTTTGGATCACCTTGAGGAGCATTTGCTCTACTTTTCCATGCCGATGAAGTATCCGTCATTTTATCTAAAATCTCACAAGCTTCCGCATATGGCATTGTCATGAAATTTCCACCGGCAAGTTGGTTGACCACGCATTGATTGGTAGTATTGACCCCCCAATAGAAAGTTTGTTGAATCATAGCCTCCGTCATGTCATTATTTGGGAACACTTTCACCATTGTTCGGTACCTCTCCCATATTTCATGCAACGACTCATTGGGCTCTGTTTGAATGCTAAAATCTCGTCTCTAAGAGTAGCCATATGCCCGGGAAAAAAGAACTTGGAATTAAATTTCTCCGCCAATTCATCCCATGTATGGATGGAATGGTTTGGCAATCTCTCTAACCTATCCAAGGCTTTCCCTCGTGGAGAGAAAGGAAATAGCCCCAACCTTAAAGCATCCTCAAAGACATTTGTTTGTTTACTCCCCCAACAAGTGTCCACAAACCCCTTCAAGTGTTTGTATGCATTTTGACTCGGAGCCCCGGTGAAGAGTCCACGTTTCTCTAGCAATGTGAGCATTACAATCGTGATTTAAAAGTTGCCCGCCCTAATGCGGGCCGGAACTATGGCAATGGCAACGGCGCCAAAAATTGATCACGCCCAAATGCACGCCTCTAACGAGGTATGACAAGGTCGTTTAAAATAATAAATTCCAACATGGAGTCGGGATCGAATCCACAGGAAGCTAAGATGGGAGTTAGTAGTATATATTTGGAGTGAGAACGTGAAGTATCTAGACTGTACTTCCACAAATAGGGTATTGTTTTTACTTCTAAAATTAACTAAGGATTGCAAATCTAAAGGTATAAAACTAGAGATGATTGTTTTTGGATGTTTTTTAAAGATATAAAAAGGCCTACGGCTGTGACCATGACCTAGGTGTTTGCCTAATGGGATAAAGACTTTTATGTTGTTTTATTGATTGGGGTGTTTTATAGCTCACAACACTACGTTGCCAACTCAATACCTCTCGGTTAGAGAGTGGTTTTGCCCAATTTGGCTTTCTCAAGTCCAAATGGGTGTCTACCAAAATGGTTGATAAGAGCTCAAGTCAGGTTATTACTATCTCTAGGTTGAACACTTTAATTGGGTTAATCAATCTCTCAATTACCCAATTCCTTGTTAGCTAAGTTAACCTAGACGAGGTCTCTCTTTCTCAAGAAGAAACTAAGTCAAATAGGCATGAATCAATGTTTGCAACCATTAATTCCACAATTGAAGCATGAACCTAGCTAAATAACCAACACCTATTCATAAACAAGCATAAAATTAATCACCCATAAGATTTACACACTAGGGTTGGGTCACAACCCTAGTAAAAATATAGCTACTTATAATGGGCGTAGTAGAAAATAAAGAAGAAGAGATAATAAAACTCATATTGAAAGATTAAAATATAGAAACCCAACATTAAATCACCAAAATAAGCTAAAGTTGCCTAAAGGAGAAAAGAGAAACGGCTACAGCACTTTGAATATTCAAAACAAGATCTAAAAAAGTGAAACTATTCTATTTATACAAAGCTGGAATTTTTGGACAAAAATGCCCTTTTGGATGTTCTGCGGCTGCACAATTCCATGTGCGGTCCGCACATTGCTTCAGCTTAACAGGACTTGGATCTTGCAGCCAAATAATTCTGAACTCTGGCCACATCTCTCATTTTTTGCGGTTCGCGCATTTCTGGGTGCGACCGCTCAAGGCTCTTCTGCTGACCGCACAAATGCACTTGCGACCGCATAGATGATCTTCTGCGGCCGCACAATAATTGTGCCATCCGCACTTCCTTTGATATTGAAATGAAAACATTCTAAACTTCTGCTCTTGCTTAGCTTCTGCGGTCGCACATTTCATGTGCGGACCGCATTTCTCACAGTCCTCTGATATGAATGTCATCACAATCTGCGCCCGCAGATGGAAATCTGCGGTTCGCACTTTGAGCTTCTGTTCTTATTTTTGTCCTTGAGTTCAGATCACTCCTTCTTGAGTTGGATTTCATCTTAGTGGCTCATTTTCCAATACTCCTGCAATTATGCATATTTCATCAGTTTTCGGGAACACAATTAAATGCTTTTGGACTAAAACGAAAGCTAAAAGGCGCTAATAAGTAATCAAAAACCCCAGTTATCAAGCAGAGGGATTTTTCGAAGCTTTTGCCATTAGGGAGTTTGAGTGAAGGTGGTACAAACAAGACTCAAAGAAGAAGCGGACTTATAGAGATGGAGGGAGGAGTGAAGAGACGAGACTGAATCAACGTGATTGATGGGACAGAGAAAGGCAACCGACACGACTGATTGATTTAGTTTCCATCTCGGTAAACCAAAAAGGCGGAAATAAATGCAAAAGACGGAGGCTCATGATTAATGTTGCAGGAAGTAATAATGAAGTACACGGTACAAAAGATTTACCAAGGCTATTAAGACACGAAATCTTTGATTAGTACCAAAATTTCAATGCCTTATTTTGAAAAAAGTAATAATACCAAGTAAATCCCTAAGGGTTTGAAACTTGTTCTCTAGAAGAGGCTTAGTAAAAATATCAGCTAATTGATTTTAGTGCTAACAAACGATAATTCAATGTCACCCTTAAAAATATGGTCACTAATGAAATGATGCTTGATATCTATATGCTTTGCTCTAGAATGATGCACTAAATTTTTTGAAAGGCATATGGCACTAGAATCATCACAGAAACTTTTAACAGGCTTAAACGAAAGATCATAGTCACTTAGTTGATGAGTCATCCAAAGTAGTTGAGCACAACATTGTCCAATGGCAATGTATTCAGCTTCAGTTGTAGATAATGCAACTGATCCATGCTTTTTACTGTTCTAGAAAATAAGCGATTTTCCAAGTTGTTGACATGTTCCACTTGTGCTTTTCGTGTCATCTTTATCTCCTGCAAAATCTGCATTTGAAAAGCCTTCAAGCTTAAAATTATTAAGACGTGGATACCATAATCCATGTGATGTAGTTCCAATCAGATATCTAATAATTCGTTTCACATATGCTAAATGTGACTCCTTTGGAGCTGCTTGGAACTTGGCACATCTGCACACACTAAACATTATGTCAGGACGTCTAGCAATTAAATAAAGTAGAGATCCAATAATTGTGCGATATTTTGATTCATCCACTAGTTTTCCTTCCTCATCTTTGTCAAGAGATACAGTTGGACTCATAGGAGTCCCAAGTGCCTTGGCATTGCTCATTTCGAATTTTTGTATCAGCTCCTTCATGTACTTTGTCTGACATATAAAGATTCCTTCATCTAATTGATGAATTTGAAGTCCAAGGAAGAAAGTCAGTTCTCCCATCATGCTTATTTCAAACTCACTTTGCATGAGATGTGAGAATTCCTTGCATAGAACAAGGGTTAGCACTTCCAAATATAGTATCATCAACATAGATTTGCATAATGAGATTTTCTGAAGATGACCTTTTGATGAAGAGGGTAGTATCAATCTAACCTCTTGAGAATCTATGACTAACAAAAGATGAGCTTAGTCTTTCATACCAAGCTCTAGGTGTTTATTTTAGCCCATAGAGAGCCTTAGTCAAATTAAACATGTGATAAGGAAACTGTGAGTTTTCAAAACTAAGAGGTTGTTTAACATAAACCTCGTCATCAATGAAGCCATTTAAAAACGCGCTTTTAACATACATTTGAAATAATTTAAAACCTTTAAAAGAAGCATATGCTAGTAATATATGAATTGATTCTAACCCTGCTACCGGAGCAAAGGTTTCATCATAGTCGACTCCTTCCTATTGAGAGTAGCCCTGAGCGACTAGCCTTGGTTTGTTCCGAATAACTTTACCTTCTTCATTCAGTTTTTTTCTGAATACCCACTTGGTTCATACTATATTTTGCATTTACTGGTTTGGGCACCAATGTCCAAACTTGATTTTTGTCAAATGGATCAAGTTCTTCTTGTATAGCCTGTATCTAAATTGAGTCTTTCAGAGCTTCATCAACTTTCTTTGGCTCTATTTGGGATATGAGTGCAATGTTAGCCTTTTTCTTTAGAGCCCCTCTTGCTTTCATTCCATCAGTTCGATTTCCAATGATAAACTTCTTGGGATATTCTAGTTCGCTTCTCCATTCGTTTGGTGCTACTTCAGTACCTTGAGTAGTCGACTCATTCTGAGGTTGATCATGCTCACTGATGTCTTCATTAGTCAACTGTGGGATTTCAGTTGTACTGTCAACAGATTCTTTTGAAATAATTTGTTCATGATCTTCAGTTGATTTTGACTGATCTCTTCATCACCTGCAAGATCTACTTTCTCAGCCACAGAGTTATTATCATAAAAAATAACATGAATTGATTCTTCTACGCATAAGGTATGCTTATTATAGATTCAAAAAGATCTACTATTATTTGAGTAATCGAGAAATATACCTTCATCACTTCTTGGGTCAAACTTACCAAGATTATCTTTACCATTATCGTGGACAAGGCATTTGCTTCAAAGGGGATGAGAATATCCAACGTTTGGTTTCATACCTTTCCATAATTCATATGGAGTCTTCTTTAAAATAGGTCGGATTAAGCACCTATTGAGAATGTGACATGTACTCACTGCTTCTGCCCAGAAGTGATTTGGTAGGGAATGTCCTAGTATCATGGTTCTCGCCATATCCTGCAGAGTTCTGTTTTTACGTTAAACCACTCCATTTTGTTGCGGTGACCTTAGTGATGAGAAATTATGAGTGTATCCTTGATCATTGCAGAATGCCTCAAATGCTCTACTTTCAAATTCTTCTCCATGATCACTTTGAATAGTTGAAATAAGGTACTCCTTTTCTCTTTCAATATTTTTGCAGAAAATCTCAAAGTTCTTTAGAGCTTCATCTTTGTGAGCCAGAAATATTACTTATGTAAAACGTGAGTATTCATCCACAATAACAAAGACATACATTTTTCTTCCTATACTAGCAGTTCTAGTTAGTCCAAACAAGTCCATATGTAGTAGTTGAAGAGGCTTGCTAGTAGAAACAATATCCTTGGGTTTGAAAGAGTTTCTAGTTTGCTTACCAAGCTAACATGCATCATATACATGGTTTCTAGAGTAGTTTAGCTTAGGAAGACCAATGACCAAATCATATTTGGGGAGTTCTTCAATCAAATACATGCTGACATGAGCAAGCTTTTTATGCTAAAGCCAGGGATCATCAGTAAGGGATGCAAGACAGACATGACTTTCCAAATTAGAAATGCAATCTAAAATGTAGACATTTCCATACCTCTTTCTTGGAAGAATTATTTTACCCGATTCATCTTCAACGGCAGAATCAGTTTTGTTGAATTTCACTTCATATCCAGAATCACATGGTTGGCTGATGCTTAGCAGATTGTAATTTAGTCCCTCTACAAGATAAACTTCAGTGATGTCACAGTTGTTGCTAAACGGAAGAGTTCAGGTACTGATAATTTTTCCTTTTGAATCATCGCCAAACTTAACATTTTCTCCATTTATTTTGGTAACTTCCTTGAAGAGATTTTTGTCACCCGTCATGTGGCTCGAACACGCACTATCAAGATACCATTTTTCTTTTTGACTTTTCCTATGATGTTCCTGCAATATTATTACCTACTTTTAGGTACCCAAGCTTGCTTGGGTCCTTATTGGTTGGTTCTACCAGGGTCAGTGCTATTTTTTGGTTTCCAAATCCATCCCGAGACATTTAATTTACAGAATCCACAAAAGGAATATTGTGTCTCTCCCTATTACAGTAATGACACACAAGTGTTGATCTAGTCTTTGACCTTCCACTTGTGTTAGTACTTGTGGACTCTGTTCTAGCATGTCCTTTTTTCAGTTGACTTGTAAGTCGCTTAGTTGGACTTGACAGAACTGTGACTGGTGGACTTGCACATGCCATTAAGTTGCATTTGCAATTCCTAAACCTCATCTTGAAGTACATATCTTTCGATCTCACATACTTCAAGTGTAAGTTCCCAGTCCTTATTTTTCCTATTGAGTCTCTTTAATTCATTTAGCAATTTTTGAGACTCTTTTAGGGTAAGATCAACAATATCCTGCAATTATAAGATCTTACCTCACTTGTTTTACCTCATTCCGTGAAGCAATTTTCAGTGTCTTCTTTACAGTCGTCGTCTGATGTATCTTCATCAGTCCAGCATCTAGAGTATTTGTTCATATCATTTTCTAAAATCGTCATGAAACATAGATTTGCTATTTCTTCATGTTCTGAACTGTCTTCATCGCTCCAGCTTCTGAAAGATTTGTTTTTGTTGAACCCTCTGGAGACTTTCCTCTTAAGATCTGGGCATTCAGCTTGAACATGGCCATACCTTCAACATTCAAAGCATTTTTCGTCATTTTTGTCTTGTTCACTGTATTGCCTGGTTCGTCTAGAGGACATCTATCCCTTCTTTGTGTTTTTGTACCTTCTCATCAATCCATTCATGTTTCTTGATACCATGGCAATTTCTTCTTCAAGAGCTTCTAGATAATCATCAACATCATTTTCAGGACCTTCAGTTGTAGTTTTGAAGGCAACTGTTTTCTTCTTTTCTTCTTGACGGGTTTTCTTGAGATGTGTTTTCTCAAATGCTATAAGATCTCCTCGTAGTTCATCATATGAAAGTTTGTCTAGATCTTGAGATTCGAATGCAACTACCATTGTCTGTCATGTAGTAGGCAAATTTCACAAGATTTTTCGAACATGATCGCCACTTGAGTAGGGTTTACCAAAGGCTTTCAGATCGCCAAGGATTATGCCGAATCTTGAAAAAAATCTCCTCAATGGATTCTCCTTCTTTCATCTGGAAGAGTTCATAATAGTGAACCAACATATTTATCCGGATTTCTTTCACTTTGCTGGTTCCTTCATAGGCAACTTCGAGTTTATCGAACATTTCCTAGCCGGTATCACAACATGAAATTTTCTCGTACTCTTCTCCACTAATAATATTATAAAGCAAGTTCCGTGCCTTAACATTAACTTGAACAACAACCATTTGCTCGTCTGTAAATTCATCTATATCTTCAGGGTCAGCGGGTGGTTGAGCTGTTGCTGGTAGTGGATAATTTTTCTTTCGATAACATGTCATACTTTGACATCATAGGACTTTGCAAATTTTGATGCGCACTTTCTAGTAAGAAAAGTTTTGTCCATTGAAATATGGTGGCCTTAAATGCGACATTCCCTCTTGAAAGAGTGCTCCAATAGTTACTTGATTTGCCATCATCTTTTCTCACAAGTTGTTAAGCAAAAACGTAAGACCCGCTCTGATACCAATTGAAAGTGCAAGAGGGGGGTGAATCATAATTTTTCTTTTTCTTTTACGAGGTAGTAGACTAACTTGCGTTTTAGTCGACTGGACTTTTGATATGAGATGTAAATTAAATACAAGAATTTAAACTGCATAAAATAAATGACACAGGATGTCTTATATTGGTTCAAATTCAAAATAAATCCTATGTCCAGCCCCCTTGGGTTGCAAGGGTTTTCTCTTTCAAGTATGATGTTTCTTAGTACATATGGGTTGATGTTGTTATAAACCAACAACTTTCTCACTTTGTTCTTTCCTCTTTTCTTAATACAATACCTCACTGGTGATGTTTCTCTCTTTTTACTCTCCCTAGTTACGCAGTAAATCTATAGCAGATTAAAATGCTTGTTTGAATTAGAACAAAGAGATTGATATTGGTCGCTCAAAATATGTCCTTCCTTTGCATCTTCTGTAGTATATATGAGAGTTGGTCTCCATTCTTCACGGCGTGATTGTTCCACGGCTGAAAGGCAACCCAAGGGAGGTTATTTTCATACTCAATCAAGATGATTTTCTTCCAAATAGAATAGAACTTCTTTTCGTTGCTTCCTTGATTTCCTTTTCTTTGAAAGCCGTTGAGATTGAATATTCTTTGTGATGCGTGATTGAATACTTACTGATTGATCTTCTATACTGATTGATTGTCTATACTGATTGATTGATCTTCTATACCGATTGATTGATACCTTCCTTAAATAGCTGAATCAAATATCTGTTTTTCATGAAACTCACAATCACATCATATTTACTCCTTGATTCTTGCTTCTAGATCTTGAATCGCACGTTTGACTCCTTGATTCGTGCTTTCAGATCTTCTGCTATAATCTTTCCAATTCTTCTGAGTTCCTTCCTTTGGGATTGGTTTCCTGCTATTATAATTAAGTTATTGTCTATCATTAAAACATATATCTAACAGAATATCAGTTTGTAACTTCGTATTGAAATTTTCTATTCCCTTTGTCCCAATATATGTTTCACAGTTCGAATTTTGAGAATTAACTTCTTAATCTTGACCGTGAATTTGATCATAGAATTTTTAAATTTTTTGAAATAAAATTTACATATTTAAAAAAAATACATAAAAGTTAGTTTAAGTCACAATAATTAATCATATGAAACATTTACAATGCATATAAAAAATCATAGGAAATTTTGTTTGACTCTCAAATTTTGGATACAGCCACATATAACGAGCGGGTTGGGTTAGATATGGGCGGCTCAAAAATGGATAATGCAAAAACGGATAAATTAACCTACCCGGTCCATATTTAACACGCATAGAAATTGGGTTAACCGACGATTGAATATGATCACTTTTGGGAGAACCCCGAATTTGAGTATTTGCAAATGAAAAGGTTAAATTCATTGGTTATCCATTTTTTAAGTGGACAATATATGAATATCTTATCCATATTTGGCCCATTTTTTTTAAGAAATTGTTGTTTAACCCATTTATTAATTAATAATATAGATTGATAACTATTTTTTTAAATTCATTTTGCTACCACTAGCCACATTCATTAGGACGGAGGGGTATTATTTTTCCCTCATGCGCGTTTCTGGCTCCCTACTGTTACAATACTTTATGCTTAGCTATTTTGTTGGATGAGTAGGAGTGAGGGTGGCAAACACATGTAAACACCCAAAATTAATTAATGGCAACACTAATTTTTTCAAGCTTAGTTAATTTGTACGCAAAAAAAATGCCGTTTTCCTAAATGTGTTCTTATTTCTCCAGCACTAAAGAATGATGACATTTGACAAGATTGATGATTATCTCACCCCATCTAGAACAAATGATAAACAAATAATTGTTCTCGTGAAAAAGAAACCGGCCTCATGATCAATTGTATGTAGAATAATATAAGTCCAATCCATATATACCCCAATGGAAATGAAAAGTCTCATCGACCCACTGGTTAACAGCGTGAAAATGTTGACTTCTCTTCAAAAAAGAAAAAGATGGACAAAATTATGCATGCCAAATGTTGGATGAAGCTGACGTTGAGAATGAGATGCCCATTAAATATATGCATATATTTACATTAGTTGATAAAGATAACTTTAGCTTTTGAATGAAGATAGCTAGTCCTCTTTCAATTGAAATGACTAATGAAATTCAAAACTCCCACTCACTCTATTGCTGAGTTGTTCGACTAACAAGAAGCCAAAGAGGCAGCAAATGGGAGGTGGCTTCCTCTTCAGGAGACAGCGGAACTACCCAATGTTTGTGACAAACAGTACGATTTGATATTTTACATTATTAGTGCAATTTAATTATTTTTTCCCAACATATATAATGGGAGAGTCTTAGAATAGCATGTAAAATTATTTTCGTGAGATTTATAGGTCACAATTTTGAGTCGTGAAATCGGCCAGTAATTGTCCCTTACGTTAGAGTAAATTACCCACATCACTCACTTTAAGGTGCGGTCCTTCTCCTGACCCTGCATGAATACATGATACTTTGTGCATCGGATTGTCTCTTTATAATTCTTTTACAAAATTATCATATTAAATTTATTATAAAGAGTTGATATCGATATAGATCAACTTAATCTTATAATGCAACAAAAAAAAGGTTATACACAATTTGCAAACTTAATTTATATTTTTAAAATCGGTATGATGATGTTGAACGGGCGAAACAACACAAACACAAGTGGATGAAAGCAACAAAATTTCAACAATTTGGACTTTTGGATTAAACGAAAAGACACCCTTAACATCTAAACTGTTTTTATGGATAAACATTTCTCATGTCCCTCGTGCACCAGCCAAGACCTTGCTTGCATCATGGGTCGCTTTGATTTTCCAGACTTTGTTTATGCTTTTGCTTCTAACCACCGAATTGATTCTATTTAATTAATCCTTTCTTGGGCTATTTTTCTTCTTTAGATATTCTTTTTCTCATTTAGTGCTCCGAATTGGATTATTACCTTGACTCATGAAAGTTTTGTTACCTTTGAAAAAGTTGGTTTTACAACCTAAGAATCTCATGAAGAGATCGCTAATTTAGTGGCAAAAAGTAATTGTTGCAATTGAATTTCATAGACCGTAAAAATAAATTTTGGACAAAATCTTTGACTCAAATTATGAAAAGTTTAGTTTGTCAGACTAAGAAGAACATTCGAAATCTTTCGGTCATGACCATCTTTCAGCTCAAGCCAGAGTTGTATTCAAAGCCAACATCCATGACCATCTGACTAGTAAATAAAACAAATTGAGGCTGCTATGCGAGTGATTCAGAGTATTTCCTATAAAGATTTTAAGTAAAATTCTTGCCCATAGTATATGTTTACGTTATATACATAGTGTATTAAATTTTACTATACTATCAATGCATTTTAATATGTTTTAGTATATTATTTATCAATCTTTATTAAATTGTCCATCATACTTATTGTGACTTACTTGTAATTATGTACATTTTAATTAACATATTAATGCAAATATTGTTTACATTGTCAATTGCATGTTAGTCTTTTGAGAAATCTAAGCTCGGTGGGTAGATTTTCAGATGACCGCCTGAATTAAAAAATTGCATTATAGACGCCATAAATTAAGATTCAAATTGTTAAACGGTCGTCAGGTTAACTTGAGATTAATTATATTATTTGTAATTAATTTATTGAGATAAATTAATATTGCCCAACTTGGACTTGGTGCATAAGATTTATTCAAATTCAGATATTATATTTATTTTTGAAAAGGAGTCAAAAGAGGATTATGAAGTATAGCTGTAATACATACTGTTCTTTACTAGCCAAAGAAAATGGCAGTGCTGCATGAGTGCATGCATGTAATCCGCCGCTGAGCCGTCATATTTTACCAAATGGTGTGCCGTGCCTATACGTCTCTTGTTGTTTCAACGGGTAAATAGAGATTTTTATCGACAAGTAAGTTAGTAGGAGTCACTCTTTAAAAAAAAAAACGATTTAAATTTTTTACGTTGATATAGATATTATACACTATTAAGTGTAATTTTACCTGTATGTAATTAGTCATTTACCATGTTCTACAGGTAGGGGCGATGCTAGGCGGGCACAAAGGGCGATGCCCTTAGTGAAAATCTTATTTACGACACTGTTTTCAAGTTACCAATATAATCTATACTTGCTAATTGCTATAAAGTTAGTACTCCCTCCGTTCCAATTTATGTGAACCTATTTGACTGGACACGGAGTTTAAGAAAAAAATGAAGATTTTTGAAATGTGTGGTCCTAAACAAGTCCAAATGGGGCCCAGAGTATTTGTGTGGTTATAAAAGCTTCTCATTAAGGGTAGAGTTGTAAGTTTAAGCTAAATTGTTACCAAATTTAGAAAGGGTTCATTCTTTTTGGAACGGACCAAAAAGGAAATAGGTTCACATAAACTGGAACAGAGGGAGTAATTATTATCGACATGTAGTGACCTAATAGAGTAAAAAAAAACTTCTAGTATAAATTATATTAGTGAAATGTTTGTTATGATTTTCTTATCATATTTGATTTTTCTATCTCCCGAAGAAAAGAGCAACATATTTACTATAATTGAGTTTTCCTTTTCTTTGAAAGAAATTATAAATCTCTCATATTTGGCTAGTCCCTTTTCTTGGAGAAAAAGATTTGGAGATCTATAAATTAAGGATCTTTCCTTATCATTGAATAGCTCCACAATGTAGTCATACGGGGTTTGAGAGTCTGGTTTTAGGGGAGAATTTTGGGACAAGTATTAGCCTGACACTTGTGTTTGCCTCTTTGTGAGGTTGTTCTCTCGATAATTTGTACTCTATTTTATGTAGTGGATTGTTCATCTCTGCCTGTGGACGTAGGTCAATTGACCGAACCACACAAATGTTTGTGTCTCTTTTGATATATTTCTCTTTTATTGTCTGATTTATCATCGTTCAAGGTTTGTTTTACTAGCTTGCGCATGACACCTTACAATTCAGATCCTATTAATAATTTCAAACAAAATAAAACGTCCTAAGAATCATGTTGCGGAATATCGTAGGTTAACTAGCACACAATCAACCACAAAGCAAATAGAGAAGAAAAATCAACACAAGGATTTAACGAGGTTCGGCTAAGCCTAATCCTCGGGGCAAAATCAAAGAGAGTTTTTCATTATGAAGGATAAGAAAAACACAATACAATATGTAGAATCCCCAACTATAATCCCTATATATAGATCCCAAAAGGTCCCAAACATATAAGAGAAAGGTTTTCCAATTTGACAAGGACTATAGGTTTTCCTTTCCCAAATCTATTAGGACAATGGATTTTCCTAAACCTATAAGGACTATGGGTTTCCTAAAACTACAAGGAAATAATTCAAGCCACAAATAACAAATCTTCCTCTTGGCTTGAATTCTCTTCATCAACAGGAACAACGTCCCTCTACCTTGCCCTCAGCCCTCGCAAGTGCTCTATCCATTTCCACACACATCAACCAAGTCTAGGCAACGCCTAAACTTGTTAAGAAACTCAATCTCTTTAATCATAGCACTAATCCGTCAATTTGGTTCTGTACCCGGAAAAGCTTCTGGATAGCTATAACACTCAAACGCATCAACGATCTCTGCAACTGCCAAAGCAGATCCCATAGGATTCGTAAGTCCAAGAAGATTCTCATCACCTACGTTTGCAAATCTTTGCGGTCGATTAATCACTCTCTTCTCTTTTCCTGTTGCAATGCTATATGGTTGTTGCGCAGGTGTATCAACATTATCATCTTGATCAATATTTTGCACCTCCTCCACTTCCACTACTTTAGAACTACTGGGCTGATTCATTGAATGTTACATCCCTGCTGATAATTAGCCCTTGAGTCTTTTGATCCGTGCACCACAACCTATAACCTTTTACTCCAGTTGCATACTCTAGAAATATGCACTTCTTTTCCCTCAGCTCAAGTTTTCCATCCCTCACATGAGCATAAGCAGGACAACCAAATATCCTTAAATTTGAATAATCAGCAGGCGAACTGGACCATACCTCAAAAGGAGTTCTGAACTCAATAGCTGTGGATGGAGATCTGTTGACCAAATAACAAGCTGTATTGATTGCTTCAGCCCAAAAATCTTTGTTAACACATAAGTGTGAAAGCAGCTTTGAGCCCTATCACAAAGCGTTCTATTCATACGTTCTACAACACCATTTTGTTGTGGTGTTCCGACACAAGTGTGGTGTCTCACTATGCCCTCCCTACTGCAGAAATTATCGAACTCAGAATTGCAAAATTCCAACCCATTGTCAGTTCGAAGACGCTTAACTTTTCTTTTCGTCTGCCTCTCAACCATCGTCTTCCATTTAACAAATGTCGAAAATGCCTCATCTTTTGTTTTCATAGAATACACCCACACCATCCTTGAGTAATCATCAATCAAAGTCATAAAATACCTGGCACCACTCTTGGAGCAAACTCTGTTTGGACCAGAGTGTATATAATCTAACTTGTCTCTGGTCTTGTGCTCGGCCTTCTTGATGAACTTTACCCTTGTCTGTTTACCAAAAACACAATGCTCACAAAAATTCAAAACTTGATTTTTGTACCCATTCACAAATTCTGCTTACTCAACAAAGACAATCCATTATCACTCATATGGCCAAGTCGCAAGTGCCACAATTGAGACTGATTCAGATCACTTTTCCCAGAAGCTACAGCAGCTTCCCCTTCAACTTCACTGGCCTGAAGATGAAACAATTTAGAATGTAGTTTACCCTTCATGAGTACCATGGAGCCTTTACACACTTTAAGTATTCCATTCTCAGAGTGAAATTTATACCCTTGATCATCTAAAGTCGAAAGAGAAATCAAATTTCTCTTTATCCGAGGAACATGCCAACACACAATGTTTCTGATAATTCCGTCGAACATTCTCAATTTGATTTTACCAACCTCCTCTACTGGTAATGAATTATCATCTTCCATATAGACAGTCCCACTCATTTGCTTGTAAGTTGCAAACCAATTCTTGTGTTGACACATGTGGAAAGTAGCACCAGAATCAAGAACCCAAGAATTCTGCCAATGACTAGAACTCACAGCACAGACTTCCCCTACATAGTAACTATCATTAGAATTATTGCCAGTGTCAACAATATTTGCCGACTTATCTATTTTCTGCTTCCCTATTTTCTCCTTCAGCTTAGGACAATCTCTCTTGTAGTGACCTTGCTCCCCGCACTCATAACAGTGGTGCTTCCTTGCTCTAGACTTTGATCTGGCGGTTGACTTTTTCCTGTTAAAGTCCTTTTGTTGTGTTCTTCCTCTAATCACAAGACCCTCGCCCTCAATTCTGCTGTCTGGAAAGCTCTTTTTCAACTCTTTAAATTTTAGTGCATTACTAACATCTTCTAGTGAAATGTTGTCTTTCCCATATAGCAGCGTATCGGCAAAAGTATCATAAGACGGTGGTAAAGAACATAACACAATCAAGGCCCGATCCTCACTCTCAATTTTGATATCCACATTCTTCAAGTCCATTATAATTGAATTAAACTCATCAATGTGAGTTTTACCAGGTGTACCTTCATTCATACGGAGATTGTATAACCTCTTTTTCAGGTAGAGGCGATTTTTTAGCGATTTCTTAGAATACAGATCTTCCAGCTTCTTCCACGCCGTTGCTGCAGAAGTTTCTTCAGCAATTTCTCGAAGAACGCTATCTGTAATGCTCATGAAGATCGCACTCAAAGCCCTCTCCTTCAGGTCTGCCTTCTCTGTCTCCTTCATCTCTTCAGGAAAATCCTCATCAATTGCCTTTCATAATCCTTGTAACACCAGGGACGATTTCATCCTAATCTTCCATAGACTGAAACTAGAATCCCCCGTCAAATTTCTCTACTTCGTACTTTGTTGAAGATGATGACGATATCTTAACCCTAGATTATATGTAGAAATCCGAACCTTGCTCTGATACTAATTGTTGCAGAATATCGTGGGTTAACTAGCACACAATCAACCACAAAGCAAACAGAGAAGAAAAATCAACACAAGGATTTAACGAGGTTCGGCTAAGCCTAATCCTCGGAGCAAAAGCAGAGAGAGTTTTTCACTATGAATGAGAAGAAAAGTACAATACAATCTTTAGAATCCCCAACTACAACCCCTATATATAGATCCCAAAATGTCTCAAATATATAAGAGAAAGGTTTCTCAATTTGACAAGGACTATTGGTTTTCCTTTCGCAAATCTATTAGGACAATGAGTTTTCCTAAATCTATAGGGACTATGTGTTTCCTAAAAATACAAGAAAATAATTCAAGTCACAAATAACAAATCAAATACAAGTATGGCGTGAATTCTGATGGAGAATTTGAGCGGTGCCAAATTGCAAGGGTCACCACAATGAATAATGACCAACAAGCTAAGGCTGCAATATTCTTTGAAAAAGAAAAGCTTCATAAAACTGATGGCTCAGGCTTTGGCCCTTTGCATCGTTTCTTTCTTCTTCTGATCTTCTCGTTTAAAATGCTGTCTAATATCTGTATATCTTTAGTAGTATCACAGAAAAAGCAATTGAGCTATGTACCCATATCCATCCACGAGAAGCGGATATATGCTTGGAGAAGAAAAGTCATCGGACTCCGTTAACTTCCGCAAAATATCTTAATATATAAGCGTATATATATTAAAAAAGCCATATATTTTGCTTGGAACCCTTAAGATTGATGGGACACTGATTGAGCAAGAGCAATTCGCTCATGTGCCTCTCCAACTTTAAATTCTGGGTCCGCCTCGGCTATTAATTAATCTATGTGTTTTTTAATTTCTTCATGGATGGAAGACCGAAAGTAGATACTTTATCGAAAGATGTCAAAAGCATTTAGTTCATATATAAGTGAAAACAGATTTGTAAGAAAATTAGATACTTCCGTTTTAGTAAGTGTCTTTTTGAAGGATTACTTTAACTGCAATTCCAGATACGTCATGATAGATCACTTTAACGTCTAGTGGATTCTACAGCTAAACGTAAAAACAGATTTGTATGACTCCGAATTGAAGTTGCTACACAAAATCCGGTGGGTTTCACCATCGCTGTATCTGACACATAGTGCAACTTTCTTATTTCTTTGGGTTGATATAAAATGCAAAAGTAACAGAATAATCACTTTTAGAGAAAACGGTATTCAACGCAAGCACCTATTGAAGTTTGTGATTGGTGATATTTTAGTGGATATGAAATGAAAGCGATTTAGTCTTTTCCATTCATCGTATCCACCTCTTTTTGGAATTTTGCAGCTGATAAGTATGGAAAATCTATTTTACAGGAATTGCAGTGAAAAAAATCGAATTTTTTTAGTAGAGGTGATTTGGTTTGAAAAAAATCGAATTATATGGGGGACTGTAATAGAGGAATAAATAATAATAAGATTGTGTAGTGAATATCCTTTTTTCGGTCGATATTGGATTCCTTGGATTAAAAATGAGATATGAAGGTATCGTATATGATAAAACATGTGTTTGACTTTGCAGTAGATAAATTTGGATAAACTTTTGCTTTCAAATTTAACCTTAGTCTTCCTTCTTAAAGGATTTTGCAAGAAGGATATTTTAGTCCTATTTCACGTTGAGTGTGGTTTAGAAATAATATGGGGATTCTTATATTGGAAACAAATATTTAACCAAACACGGGGTTAAATAATCCCATGTTATTCCGAGATTTTTTTCCACATTATCTCACGAACCAAATGACCCCTCAGTGTTATGTTAATTCACATGCAACTCTACCCTTTTATCACTTCATTAATTTATTTATATTATCATCTTAGTTTTTTATGATTAGTGTAAATTAAATATTATATAGTAGTAAGCTTTTTTGCAAGTAAAGATGGTCATTGTCGAACAAGTGATAGCCACTAGCTTAATGAGAGAAAGATTGTAAGGAGTCAAAAAAGGGGGAAATGAAGATAATGTAAAAGGTAAGGTGGGCATATGCTACGGGAATAATTGCAACAAGAGAGGCTGTGGCTCCCCCCTTTACAGACAGGAACGTACGATTAGAATGACAGGCAGCACCATCAAACCCAACGTCCCAAATCTAGGATCTTTATTTTCTTCTCCTCTTTTCCTTCTTCTATTTGCGTGCCCAAATTGGGATCCGTTAAAGTACCAACCAGCCCCTCCTCATTCAATACTGTGTTAAATTTGCTCTTTCCCCTCATTCAGAGTTCCCAGGCAGATCCCAAATTTTAATTTAATGAATTCAATCGTTAAAATTACAAATCTAAAATTTAATATAAAAATTATTAAGTATAGTTGAAGCCGCGGCTCTAAAGCTACATCTGCCATCCCACGGTCTCATCTTATTTCCTTTTCCTTGGAAATAATTGAAACACTTGCAGCAATCTACTGCTTGCTATGTGTTTGACCAAAAAATATTAAACTTCTTGTTAAATTAATTAATGAATGAAATAGAGGATAAATCTTAGCCAAAGGTAATCAACTCTAGATCGCAACATATTGAGTATAAAAATTGGAAGGGAACAAACAAATTTAATATTTCTTGAGATAGCTATCATACATTAAGTGCGAACTGTAAGCTTACATATGTGACATGCTTGGATTACAGTGGAAAGAGCATAAAAGAAGAAAAGGAAGTTGTAGATAACTAAGAAATCTTCCCCCCTTGGTTTCGTAGTATTGCTCTTGTTTGTCATAGCCAGCCCCTTTCTCACAGTTCCCTGTCCCCCTTTATATATTAACAATGTTCCCTTTTATCCAACGGTCTTTGACCGGTGTGCTTTCCCACGACAGTTCTTTATTACTTATCCAAGACCGTACGCTTATCCTGCGATGTAAGCTTTCTGACGGACTGACCTCGACAGGGACCGTGGGGCCCGCTGCCATTACGCCTCGTGGGCACGGCCATGACGGGGTTGAACTTTTTTACCGCCTCCAGTCATCAGGGTCAGATTTCGACCCATATAGTTAGTCCCTTCGTCCGTTGGGATCGTCTTCTGGGCGAGCTGAATAGGAGGACCCTGTATATTCAAGAATTTAGGAGAAATCTGATCATTATACGAGGACGAAGTGCCGGGATATGGGCCAAAGAAGTGAAAATCAACTCAAGAAGGAGTAATTTTGGACAAAGACCAAAACAAGGCTAAAAATGGCGGACCGCAAAATATTGAGTGCGGCCGCAAAACATGAAGGAAGCCTCTAACAGAAAGTCTTTGCAAAGTGCGGACCGCACAATTCTTGTGCGGCGGCAGAACATAAAGTTCAGAGATATGGGATTTTAGAGTCATGAAGAAATACGGTCCGCACCATTATTGTGCGGCCACAGAATCAAGAGCGCGAACGCACTCAAAAATGTGCGGTCTGCAGAAGTCCCACATGCCAAAGCCCAAGGTCAAGAAATGCGGACCGCACTATTATTGTGCGGCCGCACTCAGAAATATGCGGTCCGCAGAAGATGAAGGAGTGCGGCCGTAGAACTGGAACCTGTCAAGCCAAGTCTCAATGTGCGTACTGCACATATAATTGTGCGGCCGTACAACCTCAGCAGGGGCAATTTTGTCCCATAATTTTAGCTGGGTATAAATAGATCTTTTGTCATTTTTAGGTTAAGTTTTGTGCACCTGATAATAGATAGCCATTTTTCTTTAATGTATTCGGTAACATTGTACTAGTTTAACATTTTAACATTAGATTTTATTCCCTTAATCATCTATTATGAATTTTATCTTAGCTTCTTCTTCAATTTCTTCATTTTCCATGAGTAGCTAATTTTCTAGCTAGGGTTGTGACCCAATCCTAGTGTGGGTACTTAATGGGTGTTTGACTTAAGGCCCGTTTGTGATTGGGTTAGTGATATTTAGCCTAGTTCTTGCTTGAAATTAAGAATTAATGGTTGCAAATATTGATTCATGCCTAATTGACTTAGTCTCTACTTGAGAAGGAGAGACTAAGTCTAGAAAAACTTGGCTGCCAAGGAATTGGGGTGAACTCAAGAAATTGATAACCCCAATTAAAGGGTTGAATCTAGAGATAGTAAGACCCGACTCGAGCATTTATGACTTGTTTTGTGCAATACCCATTTGGACTTGAGAAAGCCAAATTAGGCAAACTCACTCTGACTACCGAGAGGTATTGAGTGGGTAATTACGTGTGAGTGCTATCTTACAACCCCAACCAATCAAACTTGCCCTAAAGTTTACAACCCGTTAGGTAACCACTTAGGTGGAAGTCACGACCCTAGATCTTTTATAAAGTTGAAAAACAACAACACCAAAAATATCGTTCTCTTAGCTTTTCAATTGCAATCATTAGCTTAATTATTAGAAGTAGAAAGAATCAACCAAATATATGGAAGTGCAATCTTGGGCACATCATACACTAGACTAGGTATATACCTAATCCCACATAAAGCTCTCTGTGGAATCGACCCCGACAAGCGTTGGGCATTTATAATTGCATCGACCGCCTCACAATACCAATTAGCGATGTGACTTTGGGCGACATCAATTTTTGGCACCATTGCCGGGGAGCTAAAAAAGGATGTAGCTATATATTTGGTTTTGTGTGAGATTTGTCTTATTTTCCTTCTGAGTTACTAATTTTTTTGTGAAACAATTGTAGGTGATACAATGTCTCTCAACAACAATGATCCTTTTGGAAACGTGCCATTGGGGAATGACGGGGATAATGACCAAGTTGACGAGGTTCCTCTTGAACCTCAAGGAAATAGACAAGGCCGGCTGCCTCAAGACAACATTCTCGTTCCTCCCCCACCTCCTCCAAGAGCGGCGGCACACCGGGTGTTGCCGAATGAAGGATACGCAAGTGCCATAGTCCCGCCCTGTATTAGGGCGGGCAACTTTCAAATCTCAAATGTCATGCTTACACTGTTGGAACAACAGGGATTCTTCATCGGGGCTCCAAATCAAAATGCATACAAGCACTTGAAAGGGTTTGTTGACACTTGCCGGAGGAGCAAACAAACCAACGTCTTTGAGGATGCCTTGAGGTTGAGGCTATTCCCTTTCTCTTGGAGAGGTTGCCAAATCATTCTATCCATACATGGGATGAATTGGCCGAGAAATTTATTGCCAAGTTCTTTTCTCTGGGACATATGGCAACTCTGAGGGATGAGATTCTAGCATTCAAACAAGAACCAAATGAACCTTTGCACGAGATATGGGAAAGGTACCAAACAATGGTCAAAGAGTGTCCCAACAATGACATGATTGAGGCTATAATTCAACTGACCTTTTATAGGGGATCAATACTACAAATCAATGCATGGTCAACCAACTTGCCGGTGGAAAGTTCATGTCAACGCCATATTCGGAAGCTTGTGATATCTTAGACGAAATGATGGAAACTTCATCGACATGGCAAAGTAGAGCTAATGTGCCTCAAGGTGATCCAAATGTGATTCACCTCGACAAGAGTTACATGATAATGGACAAGCAATTGCCAAGTTGTCCACCATAATGAATCAATTGTCCAAAGCTCAACTACAACAAGTGCAAGGTCCGAAGCAAGTAAATACAATGGAGGGAGTTAATTTGATGGTGAACAAGAGGAGGCAAAGGGGTCCTCAACTGCAAAACCGGGTTGAAAATTATAAGCAAGATGATAGTGGATTTGATCAAGATGGAAAGTACAATGATCAAGAGGAGGAAGTACAATATGTGAACAACTTCCAAGGGCAAAAAAACAACAATCAAGGCCCAAGTCAACAACAATGGCGACCACAAGGGAATCAAGGAAATTGGCATTCAAACAATCAAGGTGGTTGAAACAATCAAAACAACCAAGGGAATTGGCATAATCAAGGCAATCAAGGAAATTGGAATGGTCAAAATAACCAAGGCAATTGAAGTGGCAATAATTAAGGCTATTGGGAAGGTAACAACCAAGGAGGGTGGAACAACAACAACAACAGGGGGTCGGGTTTTCAAAGGCCTCCGCTGTTTCAACAACCAAGCGATCCACCTCCCTATCCTTCTCAAGGTCCGAGATCTTCTAACAATGAGATCAATAGAATTGAAAACATGTTTGAACAAATGATGGATAAAAACACCGACTTCGATGCTCAACTAGCCTCTCACAACACTTCTATTCGCAATTTGGAAGTTCAATTGGGCCAAATCTCGCAAGCCTTGAACACTCGTCCTAAGGGGGCACTACCAAGTGATACGGTGGTGAACCCAAAGGGAGGGAATAATACGGGACATGCGATGGTCGTGACTACAAAAAGTGGAAAAGGTGGAGATGCAACTACCTCAAATCAAAAAAGAGTTGTGGATGATGGCGTAGTGGTTAAAGAAGATGAAATTCCAAGCAATGTGGTTCAAGCTAATGAAGAAGTGAGAATTGATATTGATAAAAATGTGGAGGAGACACAAGAAGAAGTTTAACCCATCTAGGGAACACGTAATTGACATGCTGGAACCGGTAGTGCCAAAGGCTAAGGCACCTTCCTCCTCCATACCCTCAAAAGCCAAAGCAAAATAGCGAGAACCAATTCAAAAAGTTTATTGACATGATGAAGAGTTTGTCTATCAATGTACCATTGGTTGAGGCTCTAGAGCAAATGACGAGGTATGCCAAGTTCATGACGGACTTGGTGACAAAGAAAAGATCAATAAATTGTGAGACCATCAAGATGACACATCAAGTGAGTGCTATTGTGCACTCAATGGCTCCGAAATTGGAAGATCCAGGTGCTTTCGCAATCCCTTGCACTATTGGGAGCGTCGATTTTTCCAAAGCTCTATGTGATCTAGGGGTGAGTATCAACTTGATGCCCTACTCGGTGTTCAAAACTTTGGGAATTGGGCAACGAAGACCCACATCCATAAGGTTGCAAATAGCGGATCGTACTATAGAGACCATTGGATATTATTGATGATGTGTTAGTTCGTGTTGACAAGTTCATCCTCCCCGCGGACTTTGTGATTCTTGATTGTGAAGTGGACTATGAGGTGCCTATTATTTTGGGTAAACCTTTCCTTGCTACGGGGAAGGGTCTTGTTGATGTGGAAGTCGGTGAGCTCACTTTCCGAGTGGGTAACGAAAAGGCGGTCTTCCATGGGTGCAAATCTATGAGGCAACAATAGCAATAAAGTTTTTTCGTTCGTGCATTTGGTGACCGATGTGATAGTCGATGATGCTAGTGCCACAATGAATGTTGAGGATAATTGGGAAGCCGTTTTACTCAACCTTGATGATGATGAGGATAAAGAAGGCTATGTGGAGTGTGTGAGTGCATTGCAAGGAATGGGTTCGTACACTTATGAGACCCGCAAGCTATCTTTGGATCATGAAAATCGGAAGACTCCTCCAACAAAGCCCTCAATCGAGGAGCCTCCCACTTTGGAGTTAAAGCCATTGCCTCCACATCTCAGGTATGAACTCCTTGGCCCTTCTTCTGCTTTACCGGTTATTCTTTCTTCTTGTTTGACTAACATGCAGGTAGAGTCCACATTGGAGGTGCTACAAAGGAGGAAAAGAGCATTCGGATGGACATTGGCAGATATCCAGCGCAAAAGCCCCGCCTTTTGCATGCACAAGATTATTTTGGAGGAGGGTGCCAAATCCTCCGTTGAACATCAAAGGAGGTTTAATGAAGCAATACAAGAGGTGCTCAAGAAGGAGATCATAAAGTGGTTGGATGCCGGGGTTGTTTACCCCATTTCCGATAGTTCATGGACTTCTCCGGTGCAATGTGTCCCAAAGAAAGGGGGCATGACTATGGTTACCAATGACAAGAACGAGATGATTCCTACAAGGAAGGTGACCGGTTGGAGGGTATGTATGGATTATTGCAAGCTCAACAAACTTACAAGAAAAATCATTTTCCACTTCCTTTCCTTGATAGAATGCTCGATAGATTGGCCGGCCGTGCTTTCTATTGTTTCCTCGATGGGTATTCCGGCTACAATCAAATTCTCATTGCTCCGGAGGATCAAGAAAAGACTAATTTCACTTGTCCCTATGGTACCTTTGCATTCTCCCAGATGCCATTTGGTTTGTGTAATGCACCGGCGACTTTTCAACAAAGTATGATGGCTATTTTCACCAACATGGTGGAGGATATTATTGAGGTCTTCATGGATGATTTTTCCGTGGTTGGGAATTCTATTGATGATTGCTTGAACAATTTGGATAAGGTCTTGGCTAGATGTGAGGAGACAAATTTGGTGTTGAATTTGGAGAAATGTCACTTCATGGTCGAGGAAGGCATATTCCTCGGCCATAAAATTTCAAAGCATGGTATTGAGGTCGACAAAGCCAAACTTGATGTGATCTCCAAACTCCCTCCCCCTACATCCGTGAAGGGAGTGAGGAGCTTCTTGGGCCATTCGGGGTTCTATCGCTGATTTATCAAGGATTTTTCCAAGGTGGTAAACCCTTTGTGTAAACTTTTGTAAAAGGATGTCAAGTTCCATTTCAACGAAGATTGTATGAAGGCATTTGAATTTCTCGAGTTCAAGTTGACTACTACTCCTATTATTACCGCATCGGATTGGAGCTTGCCTTTTGAGCTCATGTGTGATGCTAGTAATGTGGTGGTTGGAGCAGTTTTGGGGAAAAGAATCAACAAATCTTCCATCCGGTCTACTATGCTAGCAAGACCATGAATGATGCCCAAGTCAATTACACAGTGACCGAAAAAGAGCTACTTGATATTGTATTTGCTATGGAGAAGTTTCGCCCGTATTTGATGGGTACAAAGGTGATTGTTCACACCGACCATGCGGCGCTTCAGTATTTGAAGAGCAAGAAAGATTCTAAGGCAAGGTTAATGCGATAGGTGCTTCTATTAAAAGAGTTTGATCTAGAGATTCATGACCGTAAGGGTAGTTAAAATCAAGTGGCGGACCACTTATCTCGATTGGAGGAGGAGGGGAGGCCACATGATGGCCTAGAGATCAATGATTCCTTCCCCGACGAGCAACTTCTAGCTATTTCAATGACCGTGATGTCGTGGTTCGCCAACTTAGCATATTATCTTGTGAGTGGTATTGTACCGAATGAGTTCTCTTCAAACCAAAGGATGAAGCTCAAACGAGATTTCCTTGACTATTATTGGGATGAGCCATACCTCTTCCAGATTTGCACCGATGGTGTGATTCGAAGATGTGTGAGGGAGGACGAACAAGTGGAAATTCTTGAGGCTTGCCACTCTTTGCCGTATGGTGGTCACCATGGTGGAGCTAGAACGACAACTAAAGTGATGAGTTGTGGATTCTATTGGCCTACTCTCTACAAGGATGCTAGTGATCTAGTCAAGCGTCGTGATGAATGTCAAAGGGCCGGTGGGATTTCCAAGAAGAATGAGATGCCCCTCACCACCATCTTGGAAATTGACATCTTTGATGTGTGGGGTATTGATTTCATGGGACCGTTCGTTAGCTCTTATAGGAACACTTATATTTTGGTAGTTGTGGACTATGTGTCGAGATGGGTTGAGGTCGTTGCTCTATCCAACAACGAAGCTCGAAGTGTGGTGGCATTCTTGAAGAAGAACATCTTTACAAGATTCGGTACTCCAAGGGCCATAATTAGTGATGGGGGATCGCATTTTTGCAACAAGGCTTTTGATACCTTACTCACAAAGTATGGTGTCACTCACAAAGTATCGACCCCCTACCATCCTAAAGCAAGCGGACAAGTTGAAGTCTCCAACCGGGAGATCAAGAGTATTTTGTCAAGGACTGTGAATGCCAGCCGGACGGATTGGTCAAGAAAACTTGATGATGCTCTTTGGGCTTATAGAACGGCCTACAAAACACCGATTGGGATGTATCCATATTGATTGGTATTTGGGAAGGCGTGTCATCTTTAGGTGGAACTTGAGCATAAGGCCATATGGACTTTGAAGAAGTTGAACCTTGAGTGGAATGTCGCCACAAACTTAAGGGTGGCACAGTTGAATGAGCTAGATGAATTCCGGTACCATGCCTACACAAGTTCGTCCCTATACAAGGAGAATATGAAGTATCTCCATGACAAGCACATCCACAAATCTTTATGTTAGGGTAAAGTGTTGCATGAATTGTGCGGACCGCCTCAAAATTTCTACCTTCATTGTGTAGAAATTGCAAAACACAGAGTTTATGCTGTGTAATTTCAAATTGTGCGGCCGCACATACTTTTGTGTGGTCCGCAGATCTTAATGTTAGGGTAAAGTGTTGCATGAATTGTGCGGACCGCACTCAAAATTATGCGGTCCACGGAGAAATTGTGCGGTCCGCAGAAAAATGTGTGCGACCGCACTGTTGGAAGTTTAGAGACCCAGTAGTCTGAACCTGGGGTTGTGCGGCCGCACTCAAAATTGTGCGGCCGCACTTTAAAATTGGGTGGTCCGCACTTGGCAGTCTGTGGCCGCACTCACTTTTGTGCGGTCCGTACTGCTTCTTTTGTAGTCTGATTTCCTGCAACTGTCATGCATCTGTGTACACTGTTTTAAGCTTTAACTGATTCTTATTGCTATGTATTGGAGGCAATGGTTAGATCACGTGGTCGAGTTGACACTTCTAAAGGGAGGGGTGAACCCTCCTGAGGCCGAGGCCGAGGCAAGAGTAACCTACCACTTGCCATACAGAGGGCAATAAACAAGAAGGCTACAGCCAACAAAGTCCCATAATCTTCAGACACCGGTTAATATGGTCCGTCTAGGAAAGCTTCAGAGGGAAACTCTGTACAAGCACAGTTGGAAGCCCAATCACAGCAAGTTCAAGGGAGATACCAGCTCCGTGACGAATCCTCCACCTCAGCAAGTTCTTCTGAGGGTTCAGATGCTGGTAGCCAGGGTTCAGAACCCTCCTCTACCCACACTCCTCCTACACCAATTGATTTAGATGATGATGATGATGATGATGATGATGTCCCAGATGATGGGAGAGGAGGTGACACTCGAATGGGCAGCCTTGAGAGGTCGAAGAAGAAAGAGATGTGGGAAGACAGATTCATCAGCTTAATAGCCTTCAACAAGTTCAGAGAGTGGTGGCCCCAGAGATCGCTTACACTTGAGCGACAATTCTTAATGAAGGATTTCGAAATTCACAATCCAAATGTCCTTAGACAGTTCCGGGAGCAAAAGGGGTGGAAATGGTTCACCAACAGTGTCATCGATGCAAATGAGCACTTGGTTAAAGAATTTTATGCCAATGTGGCTCATATAAAGAAGGGGACCAAGATAACAGAGGTTAGAAATCTGAAAGTCCGATTCGAATCCTGCTCTTTGAACACGTATGTGGGATTTGTAGAAATAGAGGTAGTCCAGTATTTGGAAAAGCTGGTTATAGGTGATGCAGCTCACCCACGGTTAGCTGAGATTTTGGCTGCTCGAGGACCACCACCCCCGTGGATCACAGCAGGGGTCCCTATCGTCCGGGCCACCCTGAAATTTTGAAGCCAAAGGGTGGCAGACCTTTGTGTGTATCCGTATTGACCCGTGTCTGAATAAGAACAACCTCCAACTACCCCAAGCAATTTTGGTGGCTTCTATTATGGCTGGGTACCCGATCAATGTGGGTGCCATAATGTCAACCAACATCACATTAGCTGTCCAAGAAGATGAAAGATCATACCCTTACCCAAACTTCCTCAGAGAGTATTTCAATGATCAAAAGGTGGAGCCGAGGCAATATGATACAAAAGTAAAGCCCAAAAAGCCCTTCTCATGGTACCACCTGCAAGGTGCTGACAACCCAAAGTTCAAGGGTAAGGCAACTACCTCCGCTGACCAGTCTGAGGAGCCAACGGTAGTGGTTACAGATTCGGCTACTGAGCCTTCTACAGCTACCATCCCTTCCACAGCAGCCGGTCCTTCCACCGAGATAGCTGACATGCCACCACCTCCGCCTGCTAGACCTTCTACATCAGTGCCAGTACCTGCATCTTCCACATATCCACTGACTGCACTGCGAGTCTCCCATACATTGGCGAGTCTCAACAACTGGATGCAGGCAGCTACTTCAAAGCTGTCTGACATATCCACTGCTGTTGCAGCACAGTCCTCTACTCCAACACCACCTCAGGTACCTCCATCAGTGGAGGAAACACTGTCCAAGATCCTAGAAAATCAGAAGACCATTATGGATACTCTGGTAGCACATGGGGAAGTCACTGAAGAGTTGGGCAAACAGGTAAAGAAAATGTGAAAGTCTCAGGCTTCGAAGAAGTCGATGGATAGGTTAAGAAAAGAAGTTGCCAAGATTGCATCTGCCGGAGATCTACCACTAGATTTACTGATAGAGTCAGCACCTGCAGCACCATCAGTACCTGAGGCATCACGGGCAGCAGCTGGCCAGTCTGAAGAGTTAGACCTTACTGCCCACACCGCTGAGGAGATGCTCAACAACTCAGTTATCCCTTAGCCAGGCGATGATGAGATACAGTTGGAGGAGACCGAGGGAGCCGAGGATGCCATGCAGACTGAGACCACATAGGGAGTTCTCTTAACTCTCTACCCTTCCTTGTTCTTATTTTTGTTAAGAATTGGGGACAATGCTTATTTTTATTCGGGGGGGGGGGGGGTCTATTTTGATTGATTTGACATTGACATTGGCTTGTAATAACTCTAATAAAATTTTTCTTTTATATTCATTTTCTCTTTGGTTATGTATATATTCCTCCCTTTGACTTGATGTATATCTTCATTTCTCCTCGGTTTGTATATTCATTTGTCTTACTTTCCGTAGTTTACTTCATAGCATCTTTAGTTTGTTTTTCTTGGTAGTATAACTTCTTATTTACTTTAGTAGCTTCTTTTTGATTTGTTAGCTTCATTTTACGTTTGAGTAAATAATAAGCCTTTGGTTTTTTTAATGCCACGGTTCTTTCCAAAGGTGGATTTTGTGTGAACCGGTGGATCTTCCCAACGATGGATGGCGTGGCAACCTTCTTAAGGGATTGAGACTGTTTTCTTTTGTGTTTAGGCAAAAAATAAGTAGTAATGAATAAAAGGGCATGAAGCATGCTTCACTTGGTACCAACATATTTACCTACGGTTGTATGGTTAAAAACAAGTTGTTGGCAGAAAATAGCTCTAGTTGTGACCTTTTGACTCTTGTGTTGACTTAAGCAGTCATCGAGTAGTTCAGTCGAGCCATTTGTAATTCTCAATCTTAACTAGGGTTGTTGTGGGCCCTCGAATCTGTTCTCTTTTGCAATCCAACAGTGTGAGAGGTGTATTTAGTTGCAAATCCAAGTGCCCGTGCTAATAGTCTAGAACTTGCCTCGAATGTTTTTCTAGGAGAAATTCTAAGTGTAGATTGGCTTGAGAAATGATTGTAGGCTCTACTTGGTCCACTTTGAATCGTCCATAGCCTACCAATGTGATATCCCTAGTCCACCCATTTGAGCCTAATCCCTTTTTTCATTCAATAACCACGTTACAAGCATTTATCCGTTTTGCAATGAGCCTCTCTTGGCACCCTATCTTTCCTTACCATTCTTGAGAAACAATTGGCTAAAGCATAAGTTTGGGAGAGAGGCGAGCAGTTTTGAAAGTGATATAAAGGTACAAATAAGAAGGAAGAAATGAAGAAAAGGGAAGACAAAGAAAAGAAAGGAAGAACAAAAAAGAAAAAAATGCCAAAAAGAAAGTGAATAAAGTAAAAGGTTGAAGTGGTTCAAAGAAAAACAAGGATGAAAGGAACGGAGTAAATAGAGAAGGAGAAAAATGAATATCATGACCAAGAACGAGTGACATTACGTCTCTCTAGTTCCCCCGAGGAAAAAGAAAATGACTCAAATAGTCGATGAAGTATGAGCCAAAACGAGAAAATGGGGTGCTTAAGGAAAGATGAACCCATTCTATTTTAAAAAAATCATACATTAGTCCGAAGGCCTTCATTACATCCCGAAAAAGCCCTACATGATTTCAAGTTGAGTGATCTTACATTAGTGGTGATTTACATGAGGAGCAAGCATATGGTACTTAGAGCCGTACTTGTAACATTCTTTTGAGAGAGATGAGCGAACTTTTTACAATCCTTGAATTGAGTGTTACATTCTAACGTGAGATATGCTAATGGAAAGTAGAAGAGGAGGAGTTTGGGATCCACAATGACCTACATGAAATAGCGAGCTTCCTTGATGAAAGTCAACTCTTGATGCTCTAGTGTCACATTAGAACTATTGTACTCAAAAAGTCAAATCATTGCACTGTTGATAATTCATACGTGTTGTGGATAATTGTTGGTCCCAATTGATGTGTGATTGATTCACCTTAGGCCAGCTGAAATAGTTCTTGTCTTGTGGAAGTGGGAATTACCTTATTTGCTTGAGGACAAGCAAAAGCTTAAGTTTGGGGGAGTTGATAAGTAGGGTTTTTGACTACTTATTTGCAATCTTTTACTTTAATTTTAGCTCAAAATTGCTCAAAAGTATTCCCGAAAACTAATGAAATGTGTTTTCCTACAGGAGTGTTGGGATATGATCCAAAGAAATAGAAATCAACTCAAGAAAGAGTAATTTTTGACAAAGACCAAAACAAGGCTGAAAAGGGCAACATGCGGACCGCAAAATATTGAGTGCGGCCGTAAAACATGAAGGAAGCCTGTGACAGGAAGTCTTTGCAAAGTGCGGATCACACAATTCTTGTGTGGCCGTAGAACATAAAGTTCAGAGAGATGGGATTTTATTGTGCAGCCGCAGAATCAAGAGCGTGGCCGCTTGCGGTCCACAGAAGTACCACATGCCAAAGCCCAAGGTCAAGAAATACGGACCGCACCATTATTGTGCGGCCGCACTCAGAAATGTGCGGTCCGCAGAAAATGAAGGAGTGCGGCCGCAACTCAAAATTGTGCGGCCGCAGAACTAGACCCTGTCAAGCCATGTCTCAATGGGCGGACCGCACACATAATTGTGCGGTCGCACAACCTCCGCATGGGAAATTTTATTCGACAATTTTAGCTGGGTATAAATAGATCTTTTTGTCATTTTTAGATTAAGTTTTGTGCACCTGAGAATAGATAGCCATTTTTCTTTATTGTATTGGGTAACATTGTATTATTTTAACATTTTAACATTAAATTTTCTTCCCTTAATCATATATTATGAATTTTATCTTAGCTTCTTCTTCAATTTCTTCATTTTCCATGAGTAGCTAAATTTCTAGCTAGGGACCCAACCCTAGTGTGGGTACTTAATGGGTGTTTGATTTAGGGCTTGTTTGTGATTGGGTTAGTGATATTTAGCCTAGTTCTTTCTTGAAATTAAGAATTAATGGTTGCAAACATTGTCTCATGCCTAATTGACTTAGTCTCTACTTGAGAAAGAGAGACTAAGTCTAGGAAAACATGCTAACAAGGAATTGGGGTGAACTCAAGAAATTGATAGCCCCAATTAAAGGGTTGAATCTAGAGATAGTATGACCCGACTTGAGCATTTATCACTTGTTTTGTGCAATAACCATTTGGACTTGAGAAAGATAAATTGGGAAAAAATCACTCTAACTACCGTGAGGTATTAAATGGGTAATTGCGTGTGATTGCTATATTACAAACCCGATCAATCAAACTTGCCCAAGAGTTTACAACCCGTTAAGTAACCACTTAGGTGGGAATCACGACCCTAGATCTTTTATAAACTTGAAAAAAAACAACACCAAAAATATCGTTCTCTTAGCTTTTCAATTGCAAACATTAGCATAATCATTAGAAGTAGAAAGAATCAACCAAATATGTGGAAGTGCAATCTTGGGCACATCATACACTAGACTAGGTATATACCTAATCCCACATAAATCTCTCTTAGGTATCGACCCCGACTGGCGTTGGGTATTTATAATTGCATCGAGCGCCTCACAATCCCAATTAGTGGTGTGAGTTTGGGCGACATCAATCATCCTCATCATGTCGCCTCTTTAACTGAGAATGCACTGCAACATGATCATCAGGAAGGCTAGCAGGATCAGTAAAAGCGGCCGTTGGGCCATTAGTAACCTACAAAATAATAAGATATTTTTGTATATGAAATATAGAATACTAACATAATTGTTATTAAAAAAAAAGTTTAACATCAAACCATGGTTGTCTCAGCGGGCTCCTGAATAAGATCATGCATCTCCAGCAAGCGAGTATCACACATTCTGGCCTCCGTGATGGGTGATGATAAAATCGTTAAAAAATATAAATAAATTAAATATTACTGACTAATCTATTAGGTAAAAACAATTTAAAGTAATAGTAATACAAACAAACCTACGTCTAAGTAGGCATACTATGCTCTGGGGAACTCCGAGGTGCACTGGAGTAGATGAAGGCTGTGACATCTCCACCTGATGTGACGTCTCCCTCTCTAGGCCATAAGTCGATTGTCTATCACTATGCACATCTCGTACCAGATGATCCTCAGCAACCATCGATGGCTCTAAACCACCAGGAAAATACTAATCCCAATCATACGCCGTAATGGCGGTGCCCGCGATCAATACTGAAGCTGACGGGGTCAACTGTGAAGTCCCCAGTGACAGCTGAAGGCTAAATGGCAGCATATCATGACGAGCATCGTGTGGCTCAGGGTAGTCACTCGGTTGATCATCTCCAATATCCTCCACGGGTGCCTCAACGCCCCCTTGGTAGGGACCTCGTCCTCGCCGACCACGATAATCACGTGGACCACCCCTTCCTCTCTGGGCACGCCTGCCACGTCTACCACGTGCTGGGGCCATATGTGGCCCATGATGGTACTCCTCAGGTAGCACATACGCAGTCTCATAACCTTACCGCGCATCCTCTCGGGCAGCTTTCAATGTGTAAGCAGCAAGATTAGCAACCTGATGACCAAACCCATGCACAACTGCCGCTCCGTCGCCTGCATGTTGTAGCATCTCCAGTCCCAACTGGTAAAAATGGTGTAAGCCAATAGTCTGCATATCATATAACATATTAATTAAGGAAGGATATTAAAGTAATGTAACATGATAAGTAAGTATATCAAATAACATATCAGTGCCTCATGCCTCCCGGTGCATGGAACATGCCGACCACCATCGCGATGAACGAGATTCCCGATCAGAAGGCGAGTAGCACGGCAATACCAAACCATGTACTCGTGTTCCCCGTCAACACGGTCATGTGGAGGGTATGACGGAATTAGGCCATATCTCTTATCTCAATCCTCTATTTGGGCCTCTAGCCATGCCAAGTATGTTTGGTCGACCTTGATGCGATCATCCCACTCGAAATATGCGGAATGCCAACTAGGCGGTGATAACAAGGGATTCTAGTTTATTTTATACTCCTTTATGCTTGAGTTTTGGATTAAAAATGTATACAAGTAATCCCGAAAGCTTATATGTTGTGTTTGTTTGCAGTGTTTGGTCAAAAAGTGACAAGAAGTCAAAACCAGCTCAAAAAGGAGTGAAACCTCCACAAGTGCCAAGGACAAGTCAAAGCACCGCTGCAGCATAAAATCCATTGCGGCTGTAACAGATCCACCGCGGCTGCAGTCCATTTAGTGCGGTCCGCAGTGGCAAAGATCAGAGAGCATGCTATTTTGGAAGTTCAAGCAACGCGGTCCGCGGTCGATTCTTCGCGGCGGCAGTAGCCTCATCGCGGCCGCATTCCTTTTTTTGCGGTCCACGATAAAGCCATCGCGGCCGCGGTCCATTTATTGCGGTCCGCGGTGGCTGGATTCAGAGAACAGTAAATTGAAGCTAAAAGCTCCTTCGCGGCTGCGCTCCATTTCTTGCGGACCGCGATACCTCCGTCAGGGGTATTTTTGTCCAGAAAATTCGGCCTTGTATAAATACTTCTTTTTCAGATTTTTAGGGTATCTTTATCTGAGCTGAGCACGTGAACGGTAGTTTTAGTCTATTTTGAGTAATTTTTTAGCTAGTTTAACATTGAATCTTCAAATCTTAGCTTGTAATCATATTTTATGGGTTATTCTTCATCTCAATATTTGATTTCTTCTATTATTATGAGTAGCTAGACCCATTAGCTAGGATTGTGGCTCAACCCTAGTGTGGGTAATTGATGGGTCTTTTGTTTTATGGCTTAGATGTTTATGGGTGGTTGATATTTGGACTGATTTGTGTTTTCCATGTTGAATTAGTGGTAGAAAACACTAATTTGTGCCTATTTGACTTGGGCTCTTCTTGAGAAAGAGAGCTTGAGTCTAGGAAAATCAGTTCAACAAGGAATTGGGACGTATTCAAGAGATTGATAAAGGGTTAAATCTAGAGATAGTAATACCCGACTTGAGCCTATATTCCTTGCATAATTTTGACACCCAATTGGTTTTGAGAAAGTCAATTAGGGCAAAGTCACTCAAGCTACCGAGAGGTATAGAGTGAGTATTGTCGTACATTGGCTATATCGCGATCCCAAGCATAACAACTTTGTCTTAGGATTTAGAACCCGTCAAGTATTCACCTAGGAGAAAGTCACTTCCCTAGTGCCTCGTTAATCATTTAGAAAACCTTTCAAGCATTCATACTTAGCTTAATTTCGCATATCATTAGCATAATATTAGAAGTAACAAACAAACAAATATGATTGGAAGTGTAATCAAGAGCACTACGCACTGCTAGATTAGATAGAAATCCAACTCCAAATATTATTTTAGTTCCCTGTGGATTCGATCCCTGCCTTCTCGGGTAAAAGCTGCATCGACCGCTCTTGCCACTTTGTAGTGGCGTAGGGTTGGACCCGATCACTTTTTGGCGTAGTTGTCGGGGATCGAACCCGGGTCACCCGCGTGACATGCATTAATTTGTGCCTATTTGAGAAAGAGAGCTTGAGTGTAGGAAAATCAGTTCAACAAGGAATTGGGGCGTATTCAAGAGATTGATAGCCCCTATTAAAGGGTTAAATCTAGAGATAGTAATACCCGACTTGAGCCTATATTACTTGCATAATTTTGACTCCCAATTGGTCTTGAGAAAGTCAATTAGGTAAAAGTCACTTAAGCTACCAAGAGGTATAGAGTGAGTAGTGTCATGCATTGGCTATATCGCGATCCCAAACATAATAACTTTGCCTTAGGATTTAGAACCTGTCAAGTATTCACCTAGGAGAAAGTCACTTCCCTAGTGCCTCGTTAATCATTTAGAAAACCTTTCAAGCATTCATACTTAGCTTATTTCGCATATCTTTAGCATAAAATTAGAAGTAACAAACAAACAAATATGATTGGAAGTGTAATCAAGAGCACTACGCACTGCTAGATTTGATAGAAATCCAACTCCAAACATTGTTGTAGCTCCCTGTGGATTTGATCCCGACCTTCTCGGGTAAAAGCTGCATTGATCGCTCTTGCCACTTTGTAGTGATGTAAGGTTGGACCCGATCACTTTTTGGCCCCGTTGCCGGGGAGCTAAAGGTTTTGGCTATCTATCTAAGTAGTTTTGCGTATTGTTTTTCTTTCCTTCTGCGATACTAATTTGTGTGTGACACCAATTCAGGTACAAAATGGCGGCAAACAACAACAATGATCCTCTTGGAAACGTGGTCCCGGGGGGGGGGGGGGAGGTTGATGATAACGGTGAAGATGAGGTGCCTCTTGTACCTCAAGGATAAAGGAGAGGCTGACAAGCTAATGATAATAATATTCCAGACCCTCCCCCGCCACCTCCCAGAGTTGTACCTCGAGTGCTTCCCAACCAAGGATATGCTAGTGCAATTGTCCCACCCAGGATCCGGGTAGGCAATTTTCAAATTACCAACGTGATGTTGACATTGTTGGAGCAACGAGGGTATTTCACGGGTGCTCCCCATCAAAATGCTTACAAGCACCTTAAAGGATTTGTTGATACATGTTGGGGGAGCAAGCAAATGAATGTGTCCGAGGATGCCTTGCAGTTGAGATTATTCCCTTTCTCTCTTCGAAGGAAGGCGTTGGATTGGCTGGAGAGACTCCCCAACCACTCCATCCATACACGGGATGAGTTGGTGGATAAATTCTTTGCAAAGTTTTTCTCGCCGAGTTACATGGCAACCCTGAGGGATGAAATCTTAGCTTTCAAACAGGAGCCCAACGAACCACTGCATGAGATATGGGAGCGATACCGGACTATGGTGAAGGAATGCCTAAATAATGATATGACTGAGGCAATGATACAACAAACATTCTACCGAGGCATTAACACAACAAATCAGTGCATAGTGAACCAACTAGTTGGGGGCAATTTCATGAATACACCGTATGATCAAGCTTGTGAGATATTGGATGAGATGGCGGACACTTCTTCCACTTGGGAAAGTCGAGCAAATGCGCCACAGGGTGACCCCCACGGTCATTCACTTGCACAAAGAGCTCCATGATCATGGGCAGGCAATAGCAGAACTTACAACAATAATGAACCAGCTAGCAAAGGAACAATTACAATAGGTTCAAACTCCACGTCAAGTAAATGCTATGGAGGGTGTCAACATGTTAGTGAACAAAAGAAGACAAAGAGGGCAGCTGAACCAACGGAATTCGGATCAATATGACCAAGATAGTGGTGGGTTCCAAGATGATGCGTACGGTGAGCAGAATGAAGAAGTGCAATACGTGAACAACTATCAAGGCCAAAGGGGCAATTCTTCTAACCAACAGCAACAACGGAGATCCCAAGTCAACTGGGGAAATTAATAACAACAACAAGGGAATAATAATTGGGGGAACAACAACCAAAATCCAAATTGGGGCAACCAGAACAATAATCAGAACAATCAGGGTAATTGGGGCAACAACAATAACAACTGGGGTGGAAACTACAATCAGGGTGGTTGGAACAATAACAATCAGGGAAATCGGGGGCAAGGCTTTCAAAGGCCCCCGATGTATCAATAACCGAACAATCCACCCCCGTTTCCATCCCAAGGTCCTAGTTCATCCAACAATGACATGGGGAGAATCAAAATGATGTTTGAACAAATGATGAAAAAGAATGTTGACTCCGATGCTCAGTTGTCATCCCACAATACTTCAATCAGAAACTTGGAGGTTCAACTAGGCTAAATCTCACAATCCTTGAATACTCGCCCTAAGGGGGCTCTACCTAGTGATACGGTAGTCAACCCGAAGGGTGGGAACAATAACGGGCATGCAATGGCAGTAACTACAAGAAGTGGACAAGGCGGTGATATGAATGCCTCCAAAAAAAAGAATTTTTGAGTGATGAAGTTGTGTTGCAAGAGGATGAGATCCCTTTGGTGGTTGAGAATGTGACTGATGAGAACTTGAATGATCAAGTGAGGATTGATATCAAAGATACCGAGGTGGAAACTCAGAATGACGTGAACCCGTCTAGGGAACACGTAATAGACATGCGGAAAACGGTTGTGCCTAAAGCCAAGGCTCCTTTGCCAAGGCCACCTCCACCTTATCCTCAAAGGCTCGCGAAGCAGAAAAATGAGAATCAGTTTAAGAAAATTTATTGACATGATGAAGAGCTTATCCATTAATGTGCCTTTGGTGGAGGCTTTAGAGCAAATGTCGGGTTACGCCAAATTCATGAAAGACTTGGTGACAAAGAAAAGATCCATGTATTGTGAAACTATCAAGATGACCCACCAAGTTAGTGCAATAGTGCACTCAATGGCTCCGAAGCTAGAAGATCCCGGTGCTTTCACCATTCCTTGCACCAGTGGGAGTGCAGACTTTGCAAAAGCTCTATGTGATTTGGGGGCAAGTATCAACTTGATGCCCTACTCAGTTTTCAAGACTTTGGGTATTGGGCAACCGAGGCTGACTTCCATGAGATTGCAAATGGCGGACAGAACAATGAATAGGCCATTGGGTATAATTGATGATGTTCTTGTCTAGGTGGACAAATTTATCTTGCCGGCTAATTTTGTGATTCTCGACTACGAGGTCGATTTTGAGGTGCGTATAATCTTGGGAAGACCTTTCCTTGCAACTGGGAAGGCCTTAGTTGATGTCGAAGCAGGGGAACTCACCTTCCGGGTGGGTGATGAAAAAGTGGTCTTTCATGTGTGTAAGTCAATGAAGCAGCCCAACTTACTGAAGTGTGCTCATTTGTGGATCTTGTCACGGCAGTGATAATTGATGATACTAGTGCAATGATCAATGTGGAGGACCCTCTAGAGGCGGTATTGTTGAATCTTGATGTAAATGAGGATGAAGGCCGGGTGGAGTGTGTTAATGCTTTACATGGAATGGGCTCTTACTCTTATGAGCCTCAGAAGCTATCTTTGGATATTGAGAATAGGAAGACTCCACCAACAAAGCCCTCAATCGAGGAACCTCCCGTGTTGAAGTTGAAGTCGTTGCCTCCACACCTCAGGTATGAATTCTTAGGCCCTAGTTCAACTTTGCCCGTTATTCTTTCCTCTTGTCTTACTAACATGCAGGTAGATGCCATATTGGCGGTGCTCCAAAAACGGAAAAAGATAATTGAATGGACCTTAGTTGATATTCGGGGGATAAGCCCCGCCTTTTGTATGCACAAGATTATTCTTGAAGATGATGCAAATCCCTCCTTGGAACAACAAAGGAGGTTGAACGAGGCAATGCAAGAAGTTGTGAAAAAGGAGGTGATCAAGTGGTTGGATGCCGGGGTTGTGTACCCCATCTCTGATAGTTCTTGGACTTTGCCGGTGCAATGTGTGCCGAAGAAGGTGGTATGACCGTGGTTACCAATGTGCAAAATGAGTTAATTCCTACCAGGACTGTCATCGGATGGAGGGTGTTCATGGATTACCGCAAGTTGAACAAAGTGACCCGCAAAGATCACTTTCCATTGCCTTTTCTTGACCAGATGCTAGATAGACTTGCTGGGCGTGCCTTCTACTATTTCTTGGATGGGTATTCTGGGTACAACCAAATTTTGATTGCTCCGGAAGATTAGGAGAAGACCACCTTCACTTGCCCATATGGTACCTTTGCCTTTTCTAGGATGCCATTCGGGTTGTGTAATGCACCGGCTACATTCCAACGGTGTATGATGGCCATATTTACCGACATGGTGGAAGACATTTTGGAGGTGTTCATGGACGACTTCAGTGTTATGGGTGACTCATTTGAGGAATGTTTGAAGAATCTTGATAGGGTGTTGGCTCGGTGTGAAGAAATCAATCTTGTGCTCAACTGGAAAAAATGTCACTTCATGGTAGAAGAGGGCATAGTCCTTGGCCATAAATCTCAAAGCACGGTATAGAGGTGGACAAAGCTAAAATTGAGGTGATTTCAAGGCTCCCTCCCCCTACTTCTGTCAAGGGGGTTAGAAGTTTTCTTGGGCATGCGGGGTTCTACCGGAGATTTATCAAGGACTTTTCGAAGGTAGTGAATCCTTTGTGCAAACTCTTGGAAAAGGATGCAAAGTTTATGTTTAATGAGGAATGCATGACAGCTTTTGAACTCCTCAAGTACAAGTTGACCACCACTCCTATTATTATCGCATCCAATTGGAGCTTGACTTTTGAGCTCATGTGTGATGCGAGTGATGTTGCGGTTGGGGCGGTCTTGGGTCAAAGAGTGAATAAAATGTTTCACCCAGTGTATTATGCGAGCAAGACAATGAATGATGCTCAAGTGAATTACACAGTGACTGAAAAAGAGTTGTTGGCTATTGTGCTCGCAATGAAGAAATTTCGGCCGTATCTCATGGGAGCCAAGGTCATAGTTCATACCGATCATGCCGTACTCTAATACTTGATGACAAAGAAGGATTCCAAAGCTAGGTTGATGCGATAGGTCTTATTACTTCAAGAGTTTGATTTGGAGATTGTGGACCGGAAAGGGTGTGAAAACCGGGTGGCGGACCACTTGTCCCGCTTGGAGGAGGAGGGGAGGCCTTGTGATAGCCTAGAAATCAATGATTTATTTCCCGATGAGCAACTCCTTTCTGTGTCGGTGAATGGTATGCCATGGTTTGCGGACGTTGCTAATTTCCTTGTGACCGGTATTGTCCTGTGTGAGCTCTTTTCTAACCAAAGGAAGAAGCTTAAACGGGATAGTTTGGACTACTATTGGGATGAGCCGTACTTGTTCAAGATCTGCACTGACGGTGTGATCCGAAGATGTGTCCCGTAGGAGGAGCAATTGAGTATTCTAGAGGCCTGTCATTCCTCTTCCTATGGTGGTCATCATAGTGGGGCGAGGACAGCTTCAAAGGTTCTTAGTTATGGGTTTTACTGGCCAACTTTGTACAAGGATGCAAGTGAACTTGTGAAGAGATGCGAGGAATGTCAAAGAGCGGGTGGAATTTCGAAGAAGGATGAAATGCCTCTCAACACTATTCTCGAAGTTGATATTTTTGATGTGTGGGGCATTGATTTCATGGGCCCGTTTGTTAGTTCATGTGGCAACACATACATTCTAGTGGCAGTTGACTATGTTTAAAAGTGGGTTGAGACCGTGGCTTCACCCAATAATGAGGCCCGGAGTGTTGTTGCGTTTATCAAGAAGAGTATCTTTACTAGGTTTGGCACTCCTCGAGCAATCATAAGTGATGGAGGGTCTCATTTTTGCAATAGAGCTTTTGACACTTTGCTTGCAAAGTATGGTGTCAATCACAAAGTGTCTACTCCTTATCATCCTCAGGCGAGTGGCCAAGTTGAAGTCTCAAACAGGGAAATCAAGAGTATATTGTCAAAGACGGTCAATGCAAATAGGACCGATTGGTCAAAGAAATTGGATGATGCTCTATGGGCTTATAGGACTGCTTACAAGACTTCGATTGGTATGTCTCCGTACCGGTTGGTGTTTGGGAAAGCTTGCCATCTACCGGTTGAGTTAGAGCACAAGGCCATGTGGGCTTTGAGGAAGCTAAATCTTGAATGGGATGTGGCAGCAAATCTTCGCGTGGAGCAGCTTAATGAACTTGATGAATTCCGATTTCATGCCTACTCCAGTTCGTCCTTGTATAAGGACAAGATGAAGTACCTTCATGACAAGTATGCTCGTGGCAAGGAGTTCAAAGTGGGTGATTTGGTTCTCTTGTTCAATTCTCGGTTACGTCTGTTTTCGGGAAAGCTTAAGTCGAAATGGAGTGGACCTTTTGAAGTGGTACTTGTGACTCTGTTTGGTGCACTTGACTTGAAAAACAAAAATGGAGAGATCTTCAGAGTTAATGGGCACAGAGTCAAGCACTATCTTGGCAAGATTGATGACAGCCACGTGGTGGCAATGATCCATCTAAAGTGATTTGATGGCAACCTGCGTCGTGTCGAGACGTTAAATCAAGCGCTTCTTGGGAGGCAACCCATGTGTCTTTCTTTTTGTTTTTCTTTGATTTTCTTTTTAGTGTAGGATTTGCTTTTGGACTAACTGGTTGTGAGATGTACGTAGGGTTGTTTTGATGCAATGCAGGACCAAATTGGAAAAAATGGAGCACTCTCTGAAGTTTAGGACTACTGCCGCATTGCATTTTTCGCGGCCGCAATGGCCTTATCGCAGGGGCAAAATTTCATTGCGGTCCGCAGTGCTTAATGATCAGAAGTGGAGGTTCTCTAAAGTTTTTACCGCGGCCGCAATGCATTTTTCGTGGTCCGCGGTGCCCTACCGCGGCCGCAAAGCATTTTCTACGGTCCGCGGTAAAGCCCTTGCCAGTGCCTCTTATGTTTAGTTACTGCGGTCCGCGGCGGATTTTTCGCGGCCGCGGTGGGTAAGTAGCGTGGGTCCCAGGTCCTTTTTCGTATAAATAGGGACCCTTCAGGGCCCCCCTTTTTACGACTTTTC